>NC_056727.1:1132044082-1132141582 GCF_019279795.1 Protopterus annectens | reverse complement strand
TTAAGACAGACATACAGTGAGTCCATAATGACAATTTAATTCAAAGACTGCAGAAATTTATTAAAAAGGTTAAGATAATAATGGGAGCCTGTAATATGAATTTGTTATATGCCATAATATCCAGGATATTCATCTGTTGTTTTATATTTCAGACTGTTGCTAAGTAAAGGAACTTGATAAGAAAGGGGAGCCATAAAAGAAGAGAACAGCTCCAGTTGCTTGCTTGGAAGGCCTTAAACCTGTTTACTTTTGTAGTTGGTGTGGGGGAACTAGCTGGGTTTATACACAGTATTCCAAGCTTACTGCAAGACCAAGTTGTGTCTGCACTATTACAAAAACAAAAGCAGGAAAGAGTGAATGTTCTGATACTGCTGTCTCAGTTATCAACGGCTCACTCATAAAGCACTTTGAAGAAAAACAAAACAAAAACAGACAATTCATGTATAAATCACAGTCCTTATCAACACACCAATAAAAAGAAAAAATGTGTGAGCTATGTTATTTTTTATGATTTAAAAAGCTTAGAATGCAGGCTGGAATGCAGCCTGCATCCTGTTTTTAGCACAAAATATCTAATGACTGTATGAAGTGTCACTTTTGAGTACTTACGCAGAAGGTGTAAATTACTAAAGGATTTCCTAACTTCCCTTATAATGAAAACTTAAATTAAGTGTTGCATTGTTGCCATGGATGCCGGTACTGTTTATTGTAGCACACATAGCCTGTACACTGCCACCTCAAAAGACCAAAGGCATTTTTTATTAGATGGTCAGCCTGGCATATACAATCTATTGCACATAAGTTGTAAGACTAAAATAGTCAGACTTGTTTTAAATGGGATCCTCAGCTAGACAATGGTAAAAACAATACCCTTTCTACTTGTCTTTCCATCACCCATGTTCTAGCTCTAGATCAGTACATGATGTGGGGTGTCTGATGAGTGAGAAAGCCTACAGTACCCTCACTATTTTTGGGAGAGAGACACAATTTCAGTACACCTTTACTTAGTCAATAGCTGATCACTGTGGCATGCACTGATTAAATGGTCTTGTGCTGGAAAGACTGAACAATCAGAGAATACATATGTGCATATCATAAATGTCATCCTCTTAGTGCAAGAAGTCTGGAGAAAGCCTGAAATAATTAGGGGACAGATCCTAAAATAAAGACAAATGTTAAATATTGTTCTTATAAACTTAAGTTCCTAGAAAATAACTGGATTTGTATTAGGATGCATTTTTTGAAATATGTGAAGTGTAAAACAAGTGGGAAAATCAAACGTATGTTGTTATTTATTGACTTTAGACATCAGTGAGTTGCCAGAAAACCACACATTTTATGAGAAACAGGCCAAAAATATGAGAAAAAATATGGACATTGTGAGAAAATCTAGACTGCATATGCAATATCTGTAGCATCAGGTAGACTAAGGAAATAAACAATAGCATGAGAAGGACTCTGTTTATCAAATCAAAACAGACTGCACTCTGTCTGTAACATAATGTATCCTTCTCTGATAAATAAGGAAACAGGTGGAGAAAGGCCAGTGAACAATATAGCAAGAAAAAGAGGGAGAAAATGAAACAAAAAGAGAGGACACTAGCTGCTGATCTTGGTCTTTGTAGTGACATAAAGGGGAAAAAGATAGCAACATGACTGAATTGTGAAAGATTATTTTATGTCACCAGATAGTACAAGTGAATATGTGTCTAGAGATGTGGGTGTTAATGGCCATCTCCATGTCCAGGTGGATTAATAATGCAAAAAGAAAAAACAATAATACATTAAGAAACTGAAACAAAACATCTTCAGCTAATTGAAATTACAACAGTCAGCTCTGTTTTAGGGAGGAATAAAGTCCAGACTATGACTCAGGTGACCCAGGAATGATTGGGAGGGACTGGAATGATGAAGTGGGTCCTACTTTTTTCTGTAGTATACAGGGTAAAAGGGCATATGTTTGAGGTGTATATTCCATGTAGAATCTCTGGTAGAGGCTAGTTGAGTCACAGAAGTCAAGAGGAGTGGAGCTCTTCAAGGGATGCCTCTTGTAAACGGTTGAGACACACCCTGTGCATATAGTCAAGGGAGAGAACACCCTGTGCATATATTTATTACATTGTAACCATTTGGGATGTAATGTGCATTTGCAGGGAAACTGTTAGGGCCATAGCAACAAATAAATAAATAAGTAAATAAACAAATAAATAAATAACTAAAGAAGTAAAAACACTGAGCTTCATGGGGGGGGGGGGGGGACACAACATTAATCTCCTTTTTTTGGAGGGGTCAAGACTCCCTCCCATCCCCCATCCCCACTAATTATATATACCATCTTTAGGGATGCACAACAGTGGGGAAAGAGGAAATTCTCTTACATCAGCTGGACAGCTATCTGGCACAAGAGCAAAGCCAGCATGCTTGAGTTGATTTTTGATCAGTTCTTTTTGGGATTGGACAAGTTGTTCTTCGATAACTTGTCTCTCACCCATATATACAGGCATATATAGATATATGTTTATATATAAATAGATATATCTATCTAACTAAAACACTCAAATATCACTAATTACGACTTTGGCAGCAAAACATCAACCATACAAAAGCTGACCACACAAACTTTGACACTATAACACATGTGCCAAGCAATATCTTAGAAAAAAAACCCAAAGAAAAACACTGTTTTTTTGTTTTTTTTTGCACAGGAAAGCCCACCTTCCTACTTGCTAATTATATATAGGGTATATACTGAAACATTAAACTTCACTAATTCAACCAACTAGCTTCAAGGATGGCAGTAAAGCACAGGCCCATGGCTATGGGTCTTTATTACATAGGGAAGGTGTCAAAGAGGTTTCCAGCTGGCTAGTTTGGTTGATCTAGGAGTGTAGATTCTTACCAAGACTGCCTAAAATAAAGCTTAAGGGGCTGAGTGCTTCTCAGTGTGCAAATTAGTTGCTCTTTGCACAGATAGGTACTGAGGAATTTCCATGTGTAGTTTTATAAGGAATATTTCAATTCTAGGTGCTTGTGTCTACGCAGAGTACTGCTAACTGCTGTTGTGCAATGGGCAGCATCATGCAAATGAATGACTTTATATAGGCAAAGAAAGTCTCAAAACAAACTGCCTAACTCTCAGCCAGTCATAACGATACTCTTTAAGGTTTCAAACAGTGGATCCCAGCACAGAAGGGACTTTCTTACTCTCATCTGTCACAAGAGAAGAGACCAAAAAGACTCAATGTAAAAACACTCTCTGGGTGCCCAGAAACTGAGACTAGCCTACTGACAACTAATAAACAAATCAGAAGTTCAAGAAACATTAACAGCTAAAGTACTATAGTGGAACAAAAAACAGGAAACAGTCACAGATATCAGAGCAGTACAAGTAACAAATAACAAAGTGCAATTAAGAACTACAGACATTCAGCGTATTGATGACCGTTGCAGTAGCCTTAGCTATATGGGTTGTATCCTACCAAGGCTATAACAGTCAGCTAGCTTCAGAAGCTACACAGCATGTTCCACACACTCCAACCATCACACAGCTTGAACGCAGGTTAAGCTGCCAAAAATGACAAATTAGACTCTCAAGCCCTTTCAAGCTTTTTTGCTGCCAAAGAGAGCACACCTTTATGGGCCTTTAAGGATTGATGGTTGGATTGTGATGTTCTGTTAGTAGACAGATAAGTCCTCTTGTGGAAAAAGTTCCACAATTAAAAATGCATTGATTCATTATGCTTTCCTTATTAGGAAATTCATTTTTCTTCAGGGAGTCTCTGTTTTAACAGACTGTCAAGAGATTTAAATTTACTTTTATACTGAAGCATACTTTTTTTCCAGTCAGTTTAAAAAAATGTTAAAAACGGCATTTTTTTTCTTCTGGAAAAATTATGTTTTTTTTTTTTACTGTTTAGGACTGGCAAATTGCTTTTTACTGTCTTTTTGTTTGGGGGGGAGGGCTAACTTTTTAGAACTTTAAATTTTTACTGAATTTTCTTGTCTTCCACCAAAAAAGAAGCACAATTTCTGGCTTAACCATGGAACATTACCAGTCTCAATTCTTCTTCCAGCCACAAAAAATAAAAAGGTAAGCAAAGAACATTACAAGACAGACCCATATGATAGAAATTTAGGGGTCTTCAGAGATCTGATCCATCTGTGGAGAGTTCCTCAAGTAGACCTTTTTGCCTTCTCTCTGAACAATTAGCTGGAAATATTCTGCTCTAGGATTCCATGCAAGAAGGTCTTAAAGACATATGCCCTTCCCTTTCCTTGGACATGAATGTTCTTGTATGCTTTTCCTACCTTACCACTGATGTCTAGGGTACTTGTAAAGATTCAGAAGGAATTCCCAAACATCATTGTAGTGACTCCATTCTGGCCCAGGCAACAGTAGTTTTCTCTTCTTCTGGATACTGCCAGGAGTAGTAACCAAGCTTTTCACAGAAGAAAAGGGGTGTTTGATACACCCCAACCCAAATCAACTTCTCCTGACTGCCTGGATGATAGATTTTTAATTCCCTTTAGGTGCCTGTTTTCTGAGGATGTACAGCAGGTAAAAAAATATGGCAGGAAATCCTGCTACTAGAAAATTATATATTAGCAAAGGGAAAAGGTTTCATACTTGGTGCTAACAACATAACTAGAACCCACTCAGGCCTAGTGTTTCTCTGGTTTTACAATATTTGTGTGAGTTACTGTCCTATGGCCTTTCTTACTTCTCTGTCAAGTTTCGTTTGTTGGCCATTTCAGAATGTCTACCCGTGTACCCCCACCCAAGCATTCTCATGTGAAAATGTTTTTGAAAGGGGTTTTGTATAAAAGATCTCCAACTAAACCAGTGGGTCCTCCTTGGAATTTTAATTTTGTGTTATAGAAGTTAACACTTCATTTGAACAAGCTCATCATGTTGATTTGAGGTTCTTAACAAGGAAATCAGTTTTACTGGTTGCTCTGACTTCTCCAAGAAGAAAATCTATGTTGCAAGTTTATATGGTGAGTCACCTCTATCTCATTTTCTACACAGACAGGGTTTCTTTGAGAACTAATCCTTTTATGCCTAAAGTGGTATCCAGGTTTACTTTAAGCCAAACTACCCATCTCGCTGTTTTATTTCCTTAACCCAAAAATGAGGGAGAAAGGATACCCCATACCTTGGACATTCACAGACAGCTCAGATTCTTCTTAGCTCTCAACTGTACAGATTTTCGCAGAAAGTCCAGATTTTTGGTCCATTTTTCATAAAATTGTGGTTTTCTGGAAATTCACTGACAAAGCATTAATGATTAAAGTCAGAAAATAATGGCAGACATTTGAATTTCAGACTTCATGCTCTTAAGAAAATTCACACTAATGCAAAACCTGTTTTGCTATCAAGTTTCTATGTTTGTAAGAACAATATTTAAAAGTTGTCCTTATTTTTGGGACTTTATCCTCCTTTATTTATGGCTTTGTCTATATTTCTTGCTCTAAGAGGTTAAGTGATATGACTATAACAAAATATTTTAGGTCTTTGGATCAGTTGTTCAATTCTTATGAGGTAAGAAGGAGGAACAACCTGTGGCTAAACAGACTATTTCCAAATCAATGCCTCAGGCTATTACTTTTTGCTATTTTCACAACAAAACTATTCCAAGTAGGGTCAAGCCTCACTCTACTAGGGCCTTGACTTCATCTATTTGGATACCAGAAGTACTCCAGAAGCAGCAAGTTGGTCTGCTGCACGTACTTTTAAAAGCTTCATGTCTTCTCTAGGTCTAGATCAGTCTTTTCTAGTCCCATTCTGCAGGGACTCCTGGACTCTTTTCCTTCTAACTCCCAAATGTTGTAAGCTAGGATAATCTGTTGTGAAGGCTGCCAGCCCAGTTAGATAGAATTTTGTAAATAATCCTATGTCATTTGTAAATATTAATAGGATTTGTAGGCTTGTTTTACAAATGTAAGAGAACTATATGTTATGATTAAACTATATGTTCTGTACTGAGCTTCAAGACTGTAACCACAGTGCACCCTGCAGGAAAACAGCAGAAATGTGTATAAACTATATCCCATCGCAAATGTATGTTTTCATGGTAGAATTTGGGACATACAGAGTTATCTTGCAAACTCTGAGAAAATAAATAAAGAATTTTACGACTGTGTGTTATCTCAGCTAGGAGACAGAATGTCTGCAGCTGGGGCTTCTTTCTATTTTCTGGAAATAGCGGTAATTACAGGTTTCCAAGGTAATTGTTTTACGATATCTGTCTTCAGGCATGCTTCAAAGAGAGAGTTGCCAGCTTCTGAGAGACAAGTATTCTTAAAATAAACATGTTAAAATTTAAGTTCCTCCTAGCCTGGGAAACTTAGCCAGAGGTGACATGAATGATGTAATCTGGGATGATGCATCAATAATATGCATTATCAATTTAAGAACTATCTTAGTGAGAAAGAGAGTGCATTTTGCATTTTGCTCTGAATCTGGAAACATCACCAGCATTTGGCCTTGCTCTGTAAGTAAGTTATTTAGAATCTATTTTCTCTTGGAAATAGAGAGGAATATATAAGATTAGTTAGATGTTTTCTGTTTTTATGTGAGACTGTCATGCTATGTTATTTTAAAGTATTCCCTGTGAATTGTGAACTCTACTGTCACTGTGTTGAGTTACTAAGTATTGTCTTGTGATTGTATTGTTTATTATTAAATATATTTCAACCTTTTAATTGTGACTGGTTCTGTTAGAGATATTTAAGCTCTTAGGATACTTGCATGTATTTTGTGATACTGTACAAGCCACTCCTAAATAGTCTTCAAGTCTTAGTCATGCTTACCAATTGGATAATAGTAACACTGCACAGTAGAATTGGACACCCTTTAGTAAGGTTCTTTATAGTAGCTGATAAGGGTGGCTGGTGGCAAGTGGTACTACCGTATGGTCTGGGCAGAAGGGGACATAGCTGGAGAACCTGTGCCAGCCTTCCCCAGGAGTGTCTGTGTGTTTGCCTATAAAACAAATCTCAAGGTGTGTGTGTCAGCTACTTGGGCAAGGACACAAAGCACTGGATGAACATCCAAGGTGCTGGAGGTTTTGACTTGACCACTTGGCTGTGATCTAAACCCTACAGCTGTGCCAGTGGGGAGTCTTATTGTGGATCTAGAGAGAAAGGGGAAACCAGCCCCAAACTGACTGTGATCTCTATGTGCTCTTAAGGGAAATTGTACTTTACTGTGTGTGTACTTGTCACCCCCCCCAATGTGCACATCCCTAACTGGTGTTAGTGGTGAGAATTGAGACTCTTTGATTACTGGGCCAGTGTATGGGTGTCACACTGCTCAAATAGCTAAGGCTACTGCAGCAGTGATCAATATCATGAACTTGGTACAGTTGTTTAAGTAAACATACCACAACTGTAGACATCAAAATGCTCACGGCTGAAGTAGCTTCTCCCTTCATCTACCCACCTTAGTCTTTTTTGAGTATGTTGTTTTGCCAGGGTATGTATGTGAGGTGCATTGATGCAGTGGTTAACATTGTTGCCTCACAGCAAGAGGTTCTCTGGTTTGATTCTCGGCTGGGGTTCTCCCTGTGCTTGCATGGGTTTCTTCCCACATTCTAAAGACATGCATCTGAAGCATTTCTCCCTGGGTCTCCACTGAAAACAGGCTCTGAGGAGCCTAGTCGGACTTTCCCGGTCAACAAATGTAAAATAAAAAGAAATGTATGTATGTATATATATATATATATATATATATATATATATATATATATAGTTAGTTACTCCTAACTATGTCCACTCATGATTCAGCCTCCCTCTCTCACTTGGCATGAATGCTCTGAAGGTCTTAGCACTCAGACCTGTCTTTTTAGACTGCTGCCTAATTATTTCAGTGCATTGAAAGTGCTGTGACACTTTGGAAGCTGTTGGTCTGTTATATCCTAAGCAGTACAAAATATAGGCTACCTGTTGTCGAGTAAGACCCCTTATAGGCTCTCCAAACCAAGTGGAATGGCTAGTTCTTCCCAAAACCAACATGTGAAAACAAGAAAAAGCCTCTTTGAAACAAACCACCATTGTTTTACTGTAGTTATCTTGCAGGCAGACAACTGACCAGAGTACAATGCACAGATTCTCAAAATTATGCAATGAAAACACAAAACAATCATTCTTTGAGCTTTAAGTTGACCTGTTTATTCATAGTAATGAACACTTTCATCTATTAGACATAAGATACAATGTTTCTTCAAAACTTTGAACTTTAAAGTTAGTTACAAAAAACACAGTTTGATTTCTCTGAATATCATGTACACCTATACAAAACAAAACGTAAAGCCACATGATAAAGGTAGGATAGTACTTTTACAAGCACACCTTCCACCAGGATTGAATGGGATGATTAAATTGAAGACAGTGTTGAAATCCCACCCCCTATGTCATTAAATTACACTTTTGGGGGCTTGGCCCATAGTGAACACTTGATTGGTTGATTCATTCACGAGTCAGCTGACTGCATGTGTTTCAATGATTGGACCTTGATAGATTTTTAAATGCTCTTCCTCTAGTGGGTTTTATATGGTCTGAAGAAGCAGATTGAGTATCTGTGAAAGCATTTGGCTTTTGTTTTATGTTTTCTGTTTTATTAAAGTTTATAGTTCATTTTCAGCCGTGTTGATCAGAGTTTTATTTATTTTCTTTGATCATGTGCACCAATCTTTTCTGAAAAAAGGCAGTGTGATCTTTCATAAGAACTGAGGATTTTAAAATGAAACTCTTTAACAGTTTTTTTGCATAAACAGAAGGAGGTTCAGTGACAGCCACAATACATAATATGATCGGCCTATACATTAAAATTAGTAGAAGAATTATGCATTTTCAAAAGTTCTTATCTAAATATATTTAGGATGTGCTACTAGCAGCAGTTATAAAAACAATGATGTATTTTCAAATGTGTCTATCTGCACAAATTTAGGATATGCTACTTGTATAAAGCCATAAAAACATAGTATTAAAATACGTTCCAACAATGTTTAAAAATACACACACCCATCCATTTCACATTTTCCTCATTAATCACAATGTTATTAATAAATTGGTATCATGTTTATCAGTCAACACTATAAATAAGTAAGTCTTATGGTCCTTACTGTTCAATACTAAAATGTCCTGCCTGACTTTTTTTGTAAAATGTAGCATCACTGACAGAATTTGGATCATAGGATCATAGGCCATTACTAAGATAATGCTCTGGGGCCCTTGCAAGCCTAGCCAAGAATTTATCCCCAAAGAAGAAACCCCAATCAGCACCTGTTGCCCCTGTGAATGAGGGACACAGGTGGAACCCACGGAGCAAATTTGTGGTTACCCATCCACTCATCAAGGTTGTGCTTAAAGAAGGTCAGCAACGTACTTTGTTTAATGTGTATGGGGAGTCTATTCCAGAGACAAGGCAGCCTCTGGGAGACAAACCTGTCTCTCCAGCAGGTTTTGTTAATGTCACATATTAGATTTAAGCCTTTTGATCAGATACTACATGAGAAGTTAGACTTATGGATATGGAGCATCTCTAGTAGAGCAGGGTCTGAGATTGCCTTGTAGGTGAGACATAGATTACCTCGGAGCAATCTGTATGATACAGAGTAGAGTGATAGTGATTTGAGCCTGCCCACATAGGACAGGTGTTGGAGGCCAGGATTCTCTTTGTGAGGTATTTCTGTGGCCTTTCCAGTTGGTGCAGGTGTTTGGATAGGTACATACCAAATGGGGCATTGTACTCAATTATTGGCCTAATGAGGGAGGAGTACAGAGAGGTAATAACCTCCTTTTTTCTGGATGCAATCCCTTTACTTATGAGGTGAACCAAGTAAAAGGCTTTTCTGACCACTGCTGCTACATAATGGTCAAATGTGAGATTGTTGTCAACTTGTGTACTCAAGGTCTCTCACCACAGGTTGTGTGCTTAGCAGGTTGCCGTTAATGTGGCAATCTTTAGGGGTTGTGTTTTTGCCAAATGGTATGATAATACATTTTCTGTATTTAAGTTAAAGCCATGACTTTCGTACCAGTCATTTGTTGCCGTGAGACCCTCTTGAAGTATGTTAACATCATTTGGGGAGTCAATGACAGCATCCAACTTACAGTTGTCCACAAACTTGGTCAACCACAGACCTTTTGTCTTTGCCTGGACCTCTGAGAAGTAGATGTCAAATAATAGGGGTCCCAGGACAGATACCTGGGGGACACCACTAGTGAAAGGTCTGTTGTTGGAAGTGGTGGCACCTATTTTGATCTTGTGGGTCCTATCAGTGAGCTAGTTGGCCACCCACCTGATGAGACAGGGATTTACGCCAAGTAATGTTAGCTTTTTGATGATGCCCGAGTGGGGGATTTTGTCAAAGGCTTTGGCCAAGTCAAGTTAAGCTGTATGTACTGATGTTCCCTCATCCAGTGCCTTGGTGATCGGCTCAAAAAAGTCAACCAGGTTCAACAGGCAAGATCTGCCCTGGAGGAATCTGAATTGGGTGGGGTCAAGTGCTTGGAGATTGCCTATGTCCTTGTTTATGAGGTCCATGATAATATGCTCCATGGCCTTACAGATCAGACTTGTCAAGCTAATGGGGTGATAGTTTTCAGGGTCAGTAATGGCACCACCTTTGTGCAAAGGGATGACAATGGCAGTTCTCCACTCTGCTGGAATGAAGCCTGTACTTAGGCTATGGTTGAATAGGGTGCTGAATGGCAAGGCTAGTTCTTGAAGATGTTGCAGAATACAGCCAGGAATGCTATCAGGTCCCATGGAAGCTGTGTTCTTTTCCTTGGATAGGACCTTTAACACTTGATCTACGGAGATGTGAGGTGTGGAACAAGTATCAGGGATGTTGAATGGGCCTTTGGGTGGGGACAGGGGGTGACAGTTGCACTGAGCCTATCTGCTGGTAGGTTGACAAAGTCAGCAGGATCAGTGTAAGTGGTACCATTAAGAACTAATTTGGAACAAACCTGGGGTTAACCATGTAGGTTTCTGATGTAACTTTTAAAGGCTTTGAAGTTATGTATTAATTGAATGTTCCTGGCTATTTAAATTTAAAAACCTATGGATTTGTTCTGTTCCATTATCATTTTCATTTTCTTTTTTTATTCTTACAATATTTGGCAAATGATGACACTTATATATGGCAAGGTGGAGCATAACAAGAGGGCTTACAAGATATTACTAATTTTTCAAGCTATATGTTGGAATTTATTTTAAATATCTGGAGCAATCCACTTAAATCTGCTTTTCCATAAGGAACATAATATAATAAAAATGAGCCATCAGAATTATTAAAAATATGCTTTGAAGATATGTGAAGGCTGACAGCCTAGCCAGTTGGAATTTTGTAGATAATATTGAATATTAATATAAGCCACAGGCTTGTTCTCTTAAATGGAAACAAATGCTGTTAAATGCGGAACTGCAAAAATGTATCAGCAGTGCAATCTGCTGTAGGAAAGCTGATAAGTCAAACATTGTGTAATAGTTTGATGTCAAAACTCAGAGATGAGATATCTAAATTAAGGAATTATTCCTATTGTTAATGGCTAAAATTTACATGTATAATTTTTTTTATTGCTCTGGTTTCCTGACCAGCTGCAAGATTAAAAGGGCTATTAACCTCTGAGATTCTGTTAGCCAGGGAAAACAGAAAATTGTTAAGAATGAAGTAATAATTGGACACCCTTTAAAAAGAGCCTTTTTAGTAGCTGATAAATATTAGTGGGTGGTGGCAGCTGGTACTACCTTTTAGACTGGGCAGAAAAGGGGCACAGCTTCCCCCAGAAGTGTCTGTGTGTTTGTATATAACGCATATCTAAAAGTGTGTGTGTGTGTGTGTGTGTGTGTGTGTGTGTGTGTGTGTGTGTGTGTGTGTGTGTGTGTGTGTGTGTGTGTGTCAGCTACCTGAGCAGGGACATCAAGCATTGGTTGGACAGAGAGAGTGCTTGTGGTTTTATCTTGCCCACTAGGCTGAGATTTGGAACCTATAGCTGTGCCAGTGGGGAGTCTTATTGGGGATCTGGAGAGAAAGGGAGAAAGCAGCCTTAGACTGACTGTGATTTCTGTTTGCTCTTAAGGGAAATTGTTCTTTACTGTGTATGTATTTGTTATCCTCCCCTTTGTGGACGCCCCTCACTAGTGTTAGTGGTGAGGATTGAGGCTCCTTGATTGTTGGGCCATTGCACAGGTGTCACATATGCAATGGAATATAAATATGTATTATCAACAGTTCTCCACATTGCATTTATTTCAAGCATAGAATTCTTGTCAGTATTGCAATATCCAGTCATGTTTTAGTAAATGAAAATAAATGTTCAAAAACCGGTTGAGTTGGCTAAGCAAATACAGAGTTACCATATTTTTCTTTTGCCTATAATGACTAAAATTTAAAGAAATTAAATTGTACAAGTTTTAACTACCTCAGATAAGACATTTACATTTCCTCAAAACAAAATTAATTGACAAATGCCAGACCCATATGAAGAGCTTCTTAATAAATAAATTGTCTATTCCATTGAATTCCTACTATCACTACACCTTGACATGTATGGCATCATTTGTGCTTGTGCTTCAAGTCCAAATGCACTTTAAATAAAATTAAACAACAAACCTGTGGCAAACTGCTAGTTTTTATCTTTGGCTTTAGAGAAAAGAACGCATTCCATTTCTTTCTAGAATTTTCTTTTAGAAGTTTGTGCTACCTTGACTTTAAGTATACGCTATGATTATCTGTACCATTCTCCAAAGCACCAGTTGCAACTTTCTGGAATACCTGATACTAAAGGTGATGTCCAGCTGCAGTGTTACATACATGTTCTGCAAGGTATATCCATAAGAAGTGTTCTAATGCATTTTATATTTCCACACCGTCTCCCTCAACTTCCTAATTGTTTTCACTTGCTAAACATATTATAAACTCTCCTGTACTTTGCTTGAAATAGCAGCAATTATCAGTCTTAGAATGTGTGGAAAAAAAACACACTGTAATATATGCAGGAAAAATATCCCCTGGATTCAAAAATCAATTTAGGCTCTCTGTAGAGCCTACACAAAATGTATCCATGTACACAACCACGGTTCCTCTTTGGCAGCATACCATATATATTAATTATGGTGCACTGCCAAGGGCGATCACAGTAACATGAATTTTGAATCTATGTAAGCAATACTTTACAGGCTATACAAACCAAAACCAAATGAACTATTGAAAAACAAAATATGGCCAAGCAGGCTGTGAGCAAACCAAAAAGAAAACTTGTATTGTGAGCGCCTTCATCAGAGCAAATGCTCTAACTTTATCAGACAATCCAGGACAACCCATCAAACCCTTAAATACATATAAAATATCAATTAATCAATTAAGTCACAGGTTAAAATCATTGAATATCCCCTTATTTAAAAACTATGGGATATAATTAAACTATTAGTCACTTAAATGCTTAAAAAAACACCAAAAGTATGTTAAAACAGTTCCCTGTCTATAAATTCATCCATCAAAAAAATTAACATTAATTTCTTATGTTTTATGTTTTGTGGATGTTTGTTTGAATCCAATATATGTATGTATATACAATTAAATCAATTATACTTGCCCGTTTATATATAAATATAACTGTTAATATCCATGATATACTTAAATATGTTCACAACAATATTAGAACCTATAAGCTCATTATTATGGATAAAATGACCATAAATATATGTTAAAAACCTTGATGACTATGTGGATACCTAAAGAGTAAGAAACGGATTCATGAAGCTTGCACCAGGCGCTGGAGTAGCGCTGGCGATCTAGCGCCAAATGCCGAGCGATTCAGGTACGAGCTGTTTCCACGTGCGCTACCAGCGTATGCCAGAGATGCGCAGCTCCCGGCGCATGTATGCTAATTACCCCATGCACAGCAGTGTAGCATGCAAATGAAGGTGTATAGCGATTCTTGAAGTGGTACAGGCGTAACGTAAGCATGAAGAAATGTAAACCCAAAAAAAATGGTTTACATTTTGTCAAACATAAAATCAGAGCCATGAAAGCGGACCACACGTACGTATTATAAAGTTAATATATGCCAATGGCTAAATATATAACCAATGGCATAACAAAACATGCACAACACATCAAAAATAACATTTAATGTCATGGCCACACTAACGCAAAGTAAAACTGCAGTGCATCTGTGCACAAACGGGATCACAAGGAAAATATATTTAGATGTCATAAAACTGCAATGTAACACAATTCATGAATTCCCCATAATAGTCAATGGCATGCATGCTACACCACAACCATGGCGCAAGGGTTGCTAAGGGTCTGTGACAGTGTTTTGCGTGGTAACTAGGAATTGGTAGTCAATGCCATGCAAATGAGTCAAGTAATACTGAATTGCAAACGTCCCACCGGCGTAAGGATGTACCACACAGTGTAGCGGTACATCACCGAGGAGTGGCCTGGAGGTAAACATGACATCAAGAGAAGGGTGCGCCATCATAGCTGTAAGCACATTGGATCATTGCTAATCCAGGTTGCCTGTTGCTAAGGAAAGCCACAGGATAGGGGTGTGGAAGTAGCCATAGCTTTGCTTAACTGAGAGCACACAAGGTAACCGAAAGTGCATGTGAACGTGGATGAAAACGCACTCGAAACCCGGTAAACGGCTGTGCGTGGTGTGCACCACAGCTGAAACAGGAAGGATATGGGAAGACAATAAGGAAATGCTGCAGCATGGTAATTGGAGTACAAATGAGTAATTAACACCTATGAACTCACAGTGGGCCATTGACAACAGCTAACAAGGCTGCTAGCAGCTACCTGCAGAACAGGAAAGGGGAGGTGCCGTACAGCAAAGAAAAGAGAACTGTCACAGCAGAACAAAGCAAACTTGCAGTAGATCAGCTACATAACACATTTACCAACACAATCCTGGGTTGTGAAAGTACAAAACAAGAAAGCCGGCAGATGGATTCATGCCTGAAAATGGGAGGGGAATCGGGTTGAAAACTGAAGTAAAGGGCAATAGATGAATTATGGCAGCCAAGTGTAAATCAACACTAAAGGCCCCACAATAGCAGTACCTGTTGTAAATGCAATAATTAAGATACCCCACAGCTGGAATTGCACAAACACACCCAATTACAACAGCATGATCCATTGCACAATACTATAAGGTGTGAAAGCCCCACACACACACACTTGTGTATTACCAGACACTCTGCACCATTGGTGTATACAGACGGGGAACTTTTAATATGTGCATGTTAGGGGCCACCATAGCTTTGATTCACCAGCATGTGTTGGAGATTGATGGTGGTGTGGAGGATGATGTTGACAACCATCTCAGGCACCGGAGGAGGAGAAGAGTGTTCAGACCCAGGGTAACCTAGCAGGGGCTACATGATCTGGAGATAGTAAAGTGCTACAAGGTGGACAGGGACATCCTACAGCAACTTGTTGAGCTGTGCCGGCCACGCCTCAGAGCCAGAAATAACAGAGGGGAACCCATCTCAGTGGACACAAATGTATGTGTAAGCTTGAGAATACTAGCCACAGTTACCTTCCAAAGGCTAGCTGGGGATATCATGGGGATCTCACAGGCATCAGCATCCAGGGTACTCCACCAGTTCCTAGATGCCATGTTAACACATGCCAATGAGCACATATACTTCCACCGAACACAGGAGGAGTTGGCCAGCAATATGTATCTCTTCCACTGTGTGGCGGCCTACCCGGAGGTACTGGGTGCAATAGACTGCATGCACATACACATCAAGTCACCATCCAGTGAGCAGGGTAGGCGCTACATAAACAGCAAGGGATACCCCTCCATCAACTGCCAGGTTGTGTGCAATGACCAGGGCATTATCATGGATGTGTGTGCTGGCAGCCCTGAAAGCTATCACAACTCCCACATCTGGCATGCCTCACAGCTGTATCAGGTATTTGCCAGGGGGGACATCCCATATGGCCACCTGGTGGGAGATGCTGGCTATGCACTGAAACCGTGGATGATGACTCCCATCAGAAATGCACACACAGCCATGCAAGAATGCCATAATGAGGCACACGCAGAAACCAGAATCATCATAGAGCACATGTTTGGGATGCTGAAATCATGCTTCCGTTGCTTGGACATATCTGGTGGAGCCTTGCAGTAATCTCTAGGCACGTGCACCCATATCTTCATAGTATGTGCCATGCTGCACAATATGATCCTGTGGAAACAGCTGCAGCAGGGACAGAATGGTGAAAGCCCTCACAGCCCACCACCATTGCCAAGGGACCCACAGTCACAGATGGACTTAGACCACGAACACCCTGTGCTAGCTCCATTAGGCAGAAGGAGGCATGCCCATTATGCCCATGCCTTGGCAAAGAGGGAATGTATAGCACACACACTGGCAGTGTAGGTACTCATGGACTGACACCCTTCTCCATCTGCACACACAGCAAACATGGATGGCACACACACGACCACCTGTAAATTGTCATGTATAGGTGGTCTACTGTGTGCATCCTACATAGGTAGCCCTCAACTATTGTACACTCAACCACCATTGGCACAAGGTTAGTCAATACCTGAACAGTAAATCAGCATGTGTCCATACTGTATGTAGAGGTTCATAGATACATAGGTAGGCACACACCCAACTACCGAGGCCACTCATAAGCATAGGCAAAAAGTGTCTGCTGTCGCCACCCCATCGATTAACTAACTGTCCCTCTGTGGAGCAGAGCCAATTGCGGGATACCTGGGGTGTATCCACTGTTCCCCACCCACCCTGCAAGGATACCCTGGAGTGTTAGTGAGGGGTTTTGTATAATGTAATCAGAGATGTAGTTCCAAATAATGGGGAGTATCCCTGACAGGTATCTTCTTAGATCTTTACATGTTACATAGTATACCTTCAACACAGATTGCATATATAGGTAGTTTTCCACAGAATAATAAACATGTGGAACACACAACTACTGAAATGTGTGTTAATCACCCTTGCACTACCAGTGCCTGCTCTGAGAGGTAAAATAACACTGCCAGGATTAGAACCCTCAACTATGTACACAGTTTTCACAATAACATACCACTAAGCTACCTGAGACATACCAATGGCAGTTGTGCATACTGACAGGATAAAACACAAAAGGTAGGAATGTGTGGAAATAGGACAAACCAGCATGTACCCAATGAAAGGTGTATGTTTTATATAAATATATATATATATATATATATATATATATATATATATATATATATACACATCATATATATATATATATATATATATATATATAGAGAGAGAGAGAGAGAGATGTCGATATATGGGGATATACATATATATATGTAGATATATATATATAGATAGGTTAACAACATCTACATAACCATGGAAGTACATATAAATGGGATACCTACCACATACCGACTACTTTACATACCGACGTGTGTAATCCTGAGGCTTAAGGTCCGAAAGAACACAGTACCGAAACACCAGATGCGCGAGGTTTAAAATCACGATATTTAGGGACAGTTAGTCAGTGCTTCTGGTGTTGTGGTTCAGCTAGGTTACTGTGTGTAAATGTGTTTCTGAGGGCTGTAGTGTGTGTAAGTGTGTGTTCTGAGTGTGGTGTGTGTTCTTGGGGGACTGTAATGTGTGGGTGTGGGCTAGCTTTGTGCATCTGTTTGCGCAATCTAGGAGGTAGAATATTAAAGTGGGGGGGTGTGGTGGGTGCAGACACCTACATGGGTGGTGTAGGAGGGCTTGCCCATTTGCTCATACATAGTGTAGGATGGTTTACTTGGATGTGGTGGGTAGCAGTGTGTCTGTGTGTTCCATGTTCATGCTACTTTTGCGAGTTACTGTCGCTGTTGGTAATGTGGGGTATGGGAGTCTGGGCCCAGTACTGTGTGCGTCGGAACTGTGTGGTTTCAGGATTCCATAGGTATCCCGTATACAGCAGGTGAAGTGTTCATATATGTGTATAACATGGACCATAGCAATTACACATTCCGCCACGACCAACCTTTATGAGCAAGGGATATGGAGAGTATATGCCTATACACTATTACAAATATGTGCTATGGACATGAGACAATGATAGTGTTACCACCTGTCCCACTTTGAGAGGGACAGTCCCTCTTTGGGTGGTTGTGCCCTGACCAAATATATTAAAAGTGGCAAATGTCCTGGGATTGTAGGACATAATTATGTCACATATGTAATGTAATAGTTGCATACAATAGTTCTTTCTGTATCTAAAATACCTACATGTTACAAGTAACAGGATAAGCAACTAAACTGCTACAAGAATAAGCTTATATTTAGGCAAGAAAGGAACATTCTATCCCTTATACTGACCATGGGTTTGTGTTGGCCTGTAAATTCTGATGAGTGTCCCGAAAATGTCCCACTATGGTCATATGAAAAGGTGGCAACCCTAGCCAAAGAGGGTCAGTCACCAACACAACTACAATGACTGCAAATACCTATGACAGAAATACACAGCTTTCATTTACCAACACTTTATTACATTCTGATGTATTTCCGAAAGGATTCAAGGACTAACGTCTCCTGCATGCTATACAGGAACCACATAACAGTGCCTTAATGAATCAGCCTGCAAGTACCATAGTATTAGTCCACTAAAGGATAGGTGTTCAAATAGGGAAGGAGCCCTCATACACATATCGATTATGTATAAAAGCAGTTCCTACACACCTGCATCTGCTATGCACACCCACCAGCATCACCCCCACATCCAAACAAATTACAACACAAACTGTAATAACATCACAAATCATTCACTCACTGTACAACATCTGTAGAAGCCTTAACATACCTTGTCAGAGACACACTAACATGGCCCTATGTGAAATAGTTGCTGTTATACAATGGAACAGCTGCTGATGTTACAGGGTTTGTTTGCACTAATCCCGTTTCAGAGGGATGTGTTAGCAATTACTGAGTAACAGCACAGTATGCTACACATGTATATCAAATCAAGGATGTCTGGTGAGCACACTGTATACCACATAACAGTTCATGCATAGCTATACAGACTTGAGTTGCTCAAACATCCTTGCCAGACTTAAACATCTGCAGAAGTATCAGGTACAAACAAACCATTCATAAGTAGCAATGTTCTAAAATATAACAGCTGTACTCACATGTAGAGCAAAATTGTCTCACCATTACACACAATCCACGGGAGTCATGAAGCTAATATATCTCTGTCTGTCTCCATATAGCTGTTGAAATACATCACAAACAACACATCCAGGCCATCTTCCTTGAAAGTAAGGCAAACGGACAACGCCCAAAAGGAGTACTCAGTTATACACCACTGTTGCCATGGTATCGGCTAATTTAGTAGCTGCACAGCTGATGTGCATCTAATTAACTACTTTGGAACACCAATTGGTGGTCAGGATACCACATGTTACTGATATTTAACTAGAAAAGGATGGCTTATCACACATTCAAACCATCCGTATATACCAGCAGAACGTTACAAAGAAGATTGAAACACAAACTGAAAAGAATTGAATCAACAGTTAACGACACCTAGGGTTACTAATAAGGTATGTAGAACAGTCAGTATGGCTGTGTATTTAGTACCTGTTCTGTAGTATTTAAAGTGCACACAATCCATATAGTGGAAACAGTTATCTTGTAGTGATGTATTGTTGAGCATAGTAATGCTTGTAGTATTTGTGTGTACTGCTGTAGGTCACAAGGCAAACACTGCATATACCACAAGGGATGCTATATAAGGGCTTTGAACACAAATATTCCTCACCAGCTGCTGTCAGTGGCAGGGCTGGTCCAACAAGTATGTGCTATAACAGTGGATAGTATATGTTGATATATTGTAACAGTAGCCATATGAATGGGTGTATCACTGAGAATAACATGTTGAAGGTTATCCCACCGTGCAATTATGATTTGCATTTTGGGATATTGTGCCAATAACTGTGTAATGTATAGTAGTGCGGGCAGAAATGTATTACAAGTTACATAGCATTACTGTTATGTTAGGTGACCATTAGTTATGTCTATTGGCATTTACAATACACAATAACAGGATATATATGACTTTTAGTCACCCGACTGTTTATCAGCATGATAGCAAAGTAAAATGGAAGAGCTAGTTAACTATCCATGCACATAAGACATGTAATAAGTGCTAAGGTAAGTACTAGGCTGTCTTACCAAGGGTATTTATAAGCCTAGCTAGAGTGTGTTGGCTTTTTCCACACCCATAGGTAGTTCCCTGTGCCTCTGAACAGCAGAGCCATTAGTTACCTGTGCCTCTGTCCAGCAGAGCCACTGATCCCCAGGGTACATGTCTGTCTCCCATCCACATGTCAAGGTTTCCCTTGAAGAGTGCTAGTGAGGGGCCCTGCCTGATGTACATTGGAATCATGTTCCAAAGCATGGGGAGTGTCTGGGTCAGGAATCTATCCGTCCAGCATGTCCTAGTCATTGTTGTGGTTAGGTGTATATCCCTAGAGTATGTGGCTCTCAGGGGCCCCTGTTTAGCTGGAACATATCCAGCAATACTGGGTTGGACATGGGCCTTGTATGTCAAGCAGAGATCACCTGTGAGTATGTGGTATGCAACCTAGTACAGCTGGAGTTTCTTAGGTTGGGCTGCATAGGTCATCTGTTTGAGGTCAGTAATCCTCTTGGTGTGGTACTGTTGTGATCTTCCAAGCTGTTGCAGTTGTCTTATAAGGTATATCCCAAATTTAGTGTTGTATCCTTTAATCGGTCTAATAAGTAATGAGTAGAGAGGCACAATGGCCTCCTTTGATCTGGATGTGAACCCATTAGAGTAGGGGGGACAAGTAGAAGGATATTCTAACCACCTTGTCATTATGGGTATCGAAGGAGAGATTGCTATCTACTGGGGTTCCCAGATCCCTTATTACCTTTTTTGTATGCAGGGGACTAGCACCTATGTGGTAGTCCATGGGTAATTAGTTATATCCAAAGGGAATGACTATGCACTTTTTGACATTCAACTTGAGGCCATGATATTGACACCAGGTATCTGTCTCAGTGCGACCCTTCCATAGGGTGTCTGTAACAGCTGGGGAAACAATTATGCCCCCTAGTTTGCAGTTGTATGCAAACCTTTTCAGCCAAAGCCCTCCTGTGCTTGCCTGTATGTCAGAGAATTATATGCGAACATGAGGGGTTCTAGGACTGAGCCCTGGGGGACGCCACTTGTAACTGGTATACAGTCAGACCTAGGGTATGCAACTCCCACTGTGTGGTTTCTGTCTGTGAGCCACTTTGCAAACCATCACATGACATAAGGGTTAATGTTCAAGCAGATGGGTATGTTGATAATACCAGAATGAGGAATGGTGTTGAAAGCCTTTGAGAGATCTAGGTAGGTTGTGTGGACCTCCTTACCCTCATCTAATGCCTTGGTAACTGTCTCTAAGAAGTCCACCAGGTTTAGGAGGCATAGTCTTCCCTTAATAAAGCCAAACTGGGAGGGGTCCAAGGTTTGGAGGTACCCAATGTCTCTGACTGAGATCCATGATGTGTTCCATAGCCTTGCAGACCAGGCTAGTCAGGCCTATAGGGAAATAGGTCCCATGGTCCATTGTGGTGCCACCTTTGTGGAGTGAGATAACTGTTGCTGTGTGCCATTCAGGGGGCACTAAGACCAATGTGAGGCTATTATTGAACATGGTGCATAGGTGGGGAGCCAGTACATTCTGAAGTTTGTGTAAAACGCAGCCTGGGATGTTGTCCGGTCCCATGGATGCTGTGATATTAGCTTTAGAGTGTGCAGCTTTGAGAGGGAGGGGGAAAAGGTAGCACTGAACCTATCTGCCAGGATGTTGGCAATATCAGTTGGTTCTGTAATGTTCGTGCCTTTGTGCTGTAACTCAGAGCAGATCTGGGAGTAGACATCGAGATAAGTGACATAGCTATAGAATGCTTTATGGCTGTTGTTAGAATTAGTGGCGGTTTTGTTTTCATAGCTAGCTTTCGAGGATCTTATAAGGGATCTCACCTTCTTACTGAGGCTGACCAGGGAGCTCCTCCATGCATGGGATTGTACTCTTGTTTGCAACAGTGTCTTCCTCCTGTAGTACAGTTTGTTTATGGCAGAGGACCACCATATTGGTTTCCTTAATTAGGAGTATAGAGTCTTGGTTCTGTTTGGGATAGCACAATCCATGCACTCGTGTAAGTGCTTATAGAGTGCATTTGTGTAGGATTTAGCAGTTGTAACAGTATTGTCCATCTGCATGGGTGTCATGACGTTCACATCTGTCTTAAGAAGCATGAAGTTGACTTTGTAGACATATTATACTGTGGTTCCCTGAATGGGGGTGGAGGCGGGATGTGGATATCAACTGTGTTCAGCTCATGGTCAGATTGGACCAACGAGGAGTTGACTTCAGGTGTGGAGCACCGGTCACTCATGTTGGTAATGCCTAGGTCTAGGATATTGCTGCCCCTGGTGGGTGCATGGATATGTTGATCCAGAGCATTGGTGTTTATGAATTCCAGAAAGCATTGAGCTACTGAGTTGATATATGAGTAGTTTTCTCAGTTAATAGTGGGGTAGATTCAGTGAGACTATGTGATGAGTGTGGTGTGGTGTGAATGTTTACCTTCTCCACATGACTGTCAGGGCCACGCTTGGTTGGAGAGAGCTTTACCTCCAGTTTGGCTAGATAAGTGCATCTCTCACAGGTTGTAGTATTGGTTGGTAGGCGGAGAGGCTTGTCTGTGTACATGAGGCAATGTGTACATTGCCTCAAGATGTCCAGATTCATCAGATAGACAGGAGAGAACACTGGCAGTTGACTCTTGGACATGTCTGAGTATAGAACTACTTTCCCCTAGATAAGTGAGGAAAGTGAGAACAAGAGCTATTTTACTCTAAGCAAGTGAGAAAAGTATGCACAAAACCTGTTTACCTCTAGGTAATGAGGAAGATTGAGTGCTATAGTAATTAGTAGCTTATGGAGTGCTTACAAGTTCTGAACAAGTGCTGAGCATGAATAAGCAATCCAGATAGGGTCTTGGATAACATAAACACACTGCTCCCCCCAACAGGTACACAATCATATATCCATGTACACCACAGGGCCCCTGTACCCACAACTATGCAGGTACAAGCTGCACTCAGGCTGCATGGGACCTGTCCACATCACAGATTGTATCATACAGATATGGCAAAACAAGATGCTCTCCGTGTACACATCATGTAAAACATAGCTCCATGTCAGGCTGTGTACACACTGAATGGTGCACACCAACAGGTATCACAGCCCACAGTGGGGGAGACACCACTGATAATGGGAAGTACTGCACTACTTCCCTGCTGAGCCTGGTCTGGAAGGCCATGAACCTTGATCAAATAATTGATGTCAGCAGTACAGATGTAGATGACAGTAAGGTTGATTTCACACTGCATGTCATAACCTTGCCAGGTCATAGGACATCATCATCCATACTGTGTACCACCTACACTCGGTATACTAGATGCACATTCCTATGTCACAGGAGTGTTTTGCAATGGGACTGCTGGCAGAATCAAGACTACAGAAGGTGTCTGAATAATACATGCTCATCACACCAGTGGCAGCTACAGTAAGTCAGTGTTAATGAATTGTATTTCCCCTCATTGTAGTCCATACCTCAAAGATAAACAGAAGGCATCTGCCTATTGAAGTATGCAAATGACTATGACCTAGGAGCAATAGCCGACTCAGGAGTGTTGTGAACAACATACAGAAGGGGCTTTGTGGGAGAGGTGAGTGTGACATATGGCCACAATCTGACAGCTACATATTGCATTGTCATCCCTATGTTAATAACCCTGTACCCATAAACAACCATCTAGGCAGCGGTCAATATAATGGACACTTGTGTGTAAGGGATGCAGCTGGGCAGTTGTCTTTCCTGTGATAGCTACGTCACCACACCTGTCAGGCAGTCATATGTGGCAACCCTAATAATGAAAGGGTGCCATCCATGAATTTAGAGATCATTGCCCAGCCTTACACAACACTCAAGTGGCCCATATCAGATCACATATTTCCTTTAAGGGGTATTGGCCATGTACAGATGGCCTACACCAGCCTTCCCATTCCCCATCACCACTATGTAGCATGATGCATACCCTGAATAAATCCATGTCCAACCCAGTGGTGTTGGACATGCTACACGTACACATCCTGATCTCAAACACATACTTCATGAACATCCACCTTCCACATGTTGGACAGATCTTTGTCCCATACACTTTACATAGTTCTACCATACTATGCATTCCTGTCTGTCAAAGATGCACATCACTCCCCTCTCAGACATGGTGTGATGACCGCATGGTGAATGTATTGTTAACCCTGTGGATCAGTAATATGGCACTGCTCCACCTGGCCCCAGAGACATGCCTGTCGGCTACTGCCAGGTAACCTTTCATCCTAGATTCATACATGGCCCATGGCATGTAGCCTACTAGTTGACTTTGACTGTACATGCTATAGTTGATATTCATCCCTGTAAATACCATCTGGCTAGCCAGTGTCCCATGTGTATCACATGTGCAGCACAGGTGATACATGGCAGGATGTTGAATTGCTGTACAGTGCCATGTAGATGTATATGGCAGAACACATACATATAAAACCTTATGTGAGCAAATCTGCAGGGTCACAGGTCATGTCTGTTAAGGTAGTGTAAGTCTTTATATGTGACATATACACAGCATCAAGGTCAACTGCATTAATGTGGAAACATACAGCCATGTGCTGATAGGTAGGAACACCAGTACAGGCAAACAGACATGCCCACATCAAGACAGTATCCACATGGAGTATGAGCAATGTAATCAGGTGACACACACACACACACACACACACACACACACACACACACACACACACACACACACACACACATATATATGGTGATAATATCCACTCACTATTGAGTGACATATGTGTGTGACACAAACACATCAGTGTCATGTAGGTTTGCAAATACAACTATTTAAATGTAATACATGCGATACACATGTATGTTCAGCTGTAGCTCTGTATGTCTCTGTGAGTTACTGTAACCTGTCTCCATCATTATGTCTTCCAGGTATGCCACGTGCAAGGCTACCCCCTTTTACCCACTTGGAGGATGAGGCCATCATCCCATACCTACTTGACAATCACGATATCCTGTTTAGCCATTTGCCACAAGATGCACAGCAGTGGGATGCCCTGTGGATGTAACTTTGCAGGAGGGTTAATGATGTGAGTGGCCACAACCACACATACCAGCAGGTGCACAGACACTGTACAGACCTCATTAGATGGGCGAAACAGCGTGCAAATGCAATCGCCAGGGAACAAGGTGCAACAGGTGGTGGACCACCAACTCAGCCCCCACTCACACGTACCGAGGAGCTACTGGCCAACCTGGGGACACCTGCAGAACCACATCCACAAGCCTTAGCCGATATTGTGGAGGTGGGTGTCTCTCAACCACTGAGCCTGGAGTTGTCTAGTAAGTCAGTACTGCATCTATAACAACTATATTCCATATATTTCATGTGTCACTGTACAACATGTAATGTAACATCATATGCAAGGCATGTATACACACATGCCGCATACTATAGTATGCTAATCTGTGTATGCACATATGTGCATACACCATAGTATAGTCTAATGTACTGGTGTTTGTGTTAACATGCACATTGCACCCTGTAGCCATCATACAGGCATGGATAATGCTCATACTGCTGTGTTACTCCTATTTAGGTACCTCTGGCATTCCACTGTGATAGTAGCCCATTGCAGGTGAGACTGTTATTATTTATCAGGAACCGTAATGCACAGATCTATCTGCCATGTGGCCATTTGAAACATGTACACATAATGTATGGTCCTGCCACAATATACAGGTCAGATCTGCAATGCATCACAATACCTACCCATGTTCAACACGTGCAAACTATGTGAATCATCTCACCGACACGGATCCTCACAAACAGTCATTGCCAGATGTGTGGACAGCTGTGCATACAATGGTGGAAGTGCTGTTCACTGTAGGGACACGTACTACAGATCAGAACTAGACATGTGGGGAATACAAACAGTGCTACACAGTGGGCTGGAGTATGGCCAGCCCACAGGATTCACTGGTGTGGAACATAGCCCTGCTATGAATGTCACTCAATGGGATATGCTATCTTGACATGTCCATGACATCTAGTGGCCTGGCTGCAACACTGCCTACCCAACCTGAAAACATATCCCAAATACCACCCTTTGTCTGCATAACCCTGTTGTCAGTGGAGCATATGACATCTATGGGTGTATGCCATATGGGACAACACAGACATGTGAAATAAATGCCCGTCACAATAATTTGTACAACACATGTACACACATGGCCATGGAGGATGGCCAGAGACATGGAGCAACACACATAGTAGATGTGATGTGCTTGTGTCTACACCCGGTCATACAATGGCTACACATGGTCCAAGTATGGCCTTTGTGTAATGGTTATATTGTAGATGTGGAACACTAGACATCCTACAGGCCTGTGCACATCTTGTGCAGGTGTAACATCAATCCACAACATAAGATGTGTTGAACATCTTGACGGTGTCACAACATGAGAGCAGTCACCTGTACAGTATCCACATCAGCCCACAGATACAGTACATTCCCCTTGCTGGTGTCAGACATCAATGTCATACTTGCTCCTTGTGTGTGTGTGTGTGTGTGTGTGTGTGTGTGTGTGTGTGTGTGTGTGTGTGTGTGCGTGTGGTACACAGATGTGATGTGGGACATGGTGTAGTGACATGTTCGCCATGTCTGGCCATAGTTGCCAGGCAGCAGCAATATGGTTGCAGATGTGCAGGGGTGTCATCCGTATACCCTTCAGTGACCTATGTCACAACTTCCACATCATGGTTTAGTGTGTATACACATCAGTGACATGGGTCACATTCCACAGTATATATGTAATGTATCTGAACACAGTCATGGCTATGCACTGTGTCTGTAACTCACTCTGTATAGAAATAGAGATGCCACATGATTCCTTGCAATGGCCATGCACATCAGCTAAATGTGCAGTATATCTGTAGGGCAGACAGACAACACTGCATAGGGGCATCATTACCCCAGTGTATATTTGACAGGACACCATTGTGTTAAACATGTATGCATGTCATTGCACATGTCTGCAGATCTCATGTCATACTACATGTGATTGTCAAGGTCATATGCCACACATCAGGCAGGTGTACTGTTAACCTGTGCTTGTCTACATTGTGTAACACAGGGATGTATGCTAACTACTACTATGATTGTGTAATTTGCATGCCGTTTGCTATGACACATGCATGCTGTTGTGTGCAACCCAGGGATGTATGATAACTACCACTTATTGTTTGCGCTGCATGCATTCTGCTGTATCACATGCATGTTGCATGCCTTCTGTCATATCACGTGTGTGTGTGTGTGTGTGTGTGTGTGTGTGTGTGTGTGTGTGTGTGTGTGTGCGTCTATTGTATAGATTGTAATGTACAGTTCATGTCTGCCCTCACAGGTGATGTAGGTGCATTGCCCTCCTGTAGTACATCTGATGTTAGTGTCCCCACAGACTCTAGCAGTGATGATGAATGTATGATTGAGGCACAGGCAGAGTTTTCAGGGGCTGAAACTGTGCCATTGGTTGCCATTCCAGCTATATCCCCCTCATCCCCGCACACAGATCCCAAGCCTGCACATTCCCCATCACCAGTGGCCATAGATGAAGGACAGTTGGCATGTGGTAGCTTAGAACAGGAAAGTGAGGGGGCTATGGAAGGTTGCCTGCACACCATGGTGTCAGCCAACTGACTGGTGGTGCCCCACACAGGCACGTGGCCAGTGCTGCTCATAGGAGGACCTCTGGCCAACATGCTCCTGCAAGACAGACCGCAGCAGCTGGTGTCACCAGACACATGTTTCAGGCTGTAATAGAGGCACAGGCACGTGCTAAATGGCACAACAGAGAATATCAGAGGCTTCAGAGGGCTGCTGTCCATTCTTTAAACAACAACATCCAGGCAATGGTAAATGCTCAACAGCAGATTGCTGAAACTTTGGATAGATGGTTGGGTGACATAATTGGAGTCCTTGACCATGGCATGACAATCCGTGAGCATGAGCTGTCTGTGTTGGAACATCTGGTAGGAGTGAGGCATCGGGCACGTGGATGTAGGCTTGCTACATCACCTGTTTCAGGTCTACGTGTACGAGCTACCTCACTTGTCCACTCCCATAGTGGCGGTAGCAGCAGCAGTGCATCTGGTGCTGTGCTGTCCACACCACGACACAGCAGGCCACATGCACATGGTCTTTGATGGTCCCAACAGGGACATGGTTCCAGTGCACAAGTGACGTCAGACAGTACCCAATCTGCACCTCTGCCTGTAGTGCCCATGCAACCCCTGGCAGGCACAGGTCACATGTCCATGGCAGGACATCGTGAACTGTAAAACCTCACCTGTACAGTCTGCAGCTGTCAATAATACCCCTGTGTAGGCCAGACACATGGCAGAACTGTGTGCATACATATACACACACTGGAAACATATGTAGGGCACCGCAACACACATATGCATAACATCCACACATGCCCAATTAGACCAAAGGCCCTAACCCACACACATGACATCATCCAATGGTGCAGCCTAGGCCTCTGGTAAACATTATCACCCTGTGCATATGATGATGCTTGTGCCACATATCTGACATCCACACCATCGGTGCAGGGACATGCTCATATGGTCTGATGCATAGGGTGAACAGACTAGGAAGATAAGTGTAGTTTACAATTGTTGAGTACGGTTGACAGGCAGCAGACATACCATGTACTACAGGTGTACAATGCATTTCGTACTGTTAACAATATGTGTCTTGTGTAATAACAGCAACTGCATGTTGGTCATGATGTTCTGCTGACCTCCTTCAGGTCTGATTGCACATGCCGGTGGATGTCAGTGTTTGCAGTTAGTGTCCCATATGTCAATGTGGTCTACTCACAGGTATGTATGAATATTCCAGCATGCACCATGGAGCTGCCACATATCAGTGAGAAAGTCCCATGTTCCAAACACGTCTACTGATCCAAGATCATGATAGCTGTGTATTAAGCTACTGTGGCTGCAGATGTGACATCCATAAAGGGTGACATCACAGGTGCAGTTACATGGAGTGGTGAGGTAAGAGAGTGGTCTAGTTGATTACAAGGGTAGAGACCAGTGGAAAGTGTGATGGCTCATTGGGAGTCAGTAATACATGTTCCCATGATAGGATGCCAACACACAACTGCACCCACACACTCAGGTATTGACACACATGTATTCATTGACACAGTAACACACCCACACACTCACAGATTCACCGACACAGTAACACACCCTCGCACACAGTTGCTACTGGTGAACTGAGGATCCCTGCCTATGTGCAAATCATCATTACAGTACTGTGCACCTACATGATGCGCCACAGAGAATACACATGTACAGGTAGTCAGTATGGCCTAAGATCGGGGATCTCAACACAGATAGTAGAATGTATCTCCTGGATGGTGGGAGGGGACTTATCAGTTCAGTATGGTAACATACATCCTCACTCCAGGGACCAGTCAGTCCTACATACACACACATACACACACTGCGGCATTCAATATTGAATACACCTATGTCACACACATACAGATACCTCACATGTGTGAGATACACGCCCCTGCTTATGTCCTGCTTTCTACATTGCAGTCTGTATAGATGTGTACACTAGTCTACAGGAGAGTGAGTAACAATTGAGATGTATTCCCCAACATACGTGACATATATGGACACACACGCAAAAACACATGCCAGTACTGTGAATCACAGACCTGCCTAGCTCATGATATGTATGACAGATGTACAGCAGCATTGCACACGTAACAAACTGTACTGATGCTTCCTGTGGCAACAGTGCTGATATATGCACATGGGACGTCTTAATTGTTAACAGGTGTCAAGTGATTTACCTTCGCTGTCATCCTGACCACTGTCTAAGTTGTGTGTTATGTCCTTCAATTAATGAAACCATTGCTTACCGGTTACCCAGGTTATTGTAGGACAGCGTGTGACACACCTGTGAGCTGTCCACAGCAAGCATCCATCTGCAAAGATGCTCCACCACTTAGTTATTTCCACACATCTGTCCATACCTGAGGTACATCTTTCCATACATTCAGCATATCACCATATACAGTTGACAATGTTGAGGCTGCATTGCAACTGCATGATGTACTAGGATACACGTCACCTGTATACATCAGCAACTGCACACGCATGTTATCTGAATGTACAACAATACATGTACCCTGTGTGTAGGTCCTACAATCTTGTCATTTTGGCATGTTTGTAGGCATTGCAATTGGTGGACATGTGTAATGACAAACATGACATATGGACTGTTGTATGATATGATGGGTGTAATGGGTGACCGGTACAGAGGGAATGTTACTTCTGTCAACAATGATATCACACCTTATGTACTGTTAGCATTCATCAACCATGGACCTACATTCAATGTGCATGTGTGTAATGGCTGTAGCCACCTGTATGCACAAAGGACAACAACAGCTATGCTATTTACATGAATGTTTTGTGTGTGTGTGTGTGTGTGTGTGTGTGTGTGTGTGTGTGTGTGTGTGTGTGTGTGTGTGTGTGTGTGTGTGTGTGTGTGTGTGTGTGGCATGTACATACCCATGGCAGGTACATGTATGTCATATCCATACATGAGGGTGTGTACTGGTGTACAGCAACAGTCATCTGCTAATGGTGGAAAGTACCGAGGGCCCCTGGTATGTGTACAGCTGACCTAGTTACAGACAGTGGTATCATTGCATTGCATAACACATGATGCAACTGTGTCAGTACATGGGTACTCTCTACAGTTGATGTAGAGCTTGGTACAGTCCACTGGTCAAGGGTCACATGATGGTGTACTATTATATGTCCTACAAAATGTATGGATGCATATTGGTGGTCCGAGGGCATGGTGGTGTCTCAGGTTTACATCCTAGAATGCAGCATATGACACTGTGTCCTGCACATGACTCATCTGTGATACATTTCGTGGGGGTATCAGTCAGTACATGTGAGTGGCCTTTATGTATGTGGGGACACCACCACCTGGAGCAGTCCATACTTGTGTTATGGCCCACATGTCTGGTTCTGAGGTATATGGTGTTAGTGCTAGGTTCTGAAGTATATGGTGGTAGTGCTATTGTGCACTACAGAGCCATCAGCCAGGTGTTCCTCACTGCACAGATGTCAGTACTCCCCATTGTTGGATCTACAGTGACCAGCTGTGATTATGGATGCTACACATCTAGCACTGGTTAGCAGAAGAAAACAATGCAGTTGTCCTGTAGGTGTCAGGGAATTATCCTGTGTTTAGGACATTTGCCTTGGAATGGCACTGTATGGGAGGATGCGACTTGGGTATTATCCCCACTCCCTTGAATCATTAATGCATGTGATATGTGTCAAAGGCCTGTCTACTGTTAGCCATGTCATCCCACAATGACAGCAGGCATTGTGTAAAAGACTAGTGTCAAATATATGTAGAGCAGCGTTCCTGCTAACAATGACAACTACTAACACCAGCGCCCATTATGATGTGTTCTTTACATCTTCCTGTAATAGCATAGCCACTATGTTTAGAATTAGAGTGCATCCCAGTCAGCCCTGTGCTACTAAGTGTATGAGCATGCCCAGTATAACCTTGTGTAGATAGACACATAGTGCATTCCGAACAACCATGTGGTACTAAGTGTATGAGCATGCCCAGTGACACCTTGTGCCAGTTATGTGCCTCTGTGTATGGGCATGGCTATTGTAACCCTGTATAGTGATAGTAGTCGTCCATTCCACAGATGGGAATACTCCAGGTCAGGATGGATTTCTACTTTAAACACACAGGTTCACAGATATGTACATCTTAACTGCCAGCATCCCTGTTGATGTCTGCATTCCTAGAAGGTTATAATGACAGTCTTGAAATGTGTAGTCTGTTTAGCGCTACTCATAAGTATGTAGTATTGTAATAATGATCTGTAAATAGGCAGGTGTTCTGTTCCCACCAGTGGCATGTGTGTATGTCTGTCCTTGTTTGCCAGAGGACTGTAAATTGCTTTTAGACTGCTCACACTCCATACAATTCGTATACCCACCTTTGGCAGAGCTGATGATGACACCCATCTACAAATACACCTCTGGGAGTGCTGTGTCCCAGTAAACTTGGTAGCACGTTCTATAACTGTGTAATGCTGTAGTGTAAAAAGGAGAAAGGTTGGTATTATAATCCAAGACTTGCTGTGTGTGTGTGTGTGTGTGTGTGTGTGTGTGTGTGTGTGTGTGTGTGTGTGTGTGTGTGTGTGTGTGTGTGTCTGTGTGTCTGTGTGTGTGTGTGTGTGTGTGTGTGTGTGTGTGTGTGTGTGTGTGTGTGTGTGTGTGTGTGTGTGTGTGTGTGTCCGATTGCATGAGGACTGAGTAATGCTTTTAGAACTGCTCACACTCCATACATTTCTTATACCCACCTTTGGCAAGGCTGATGATGTCACCCATCTACAAATACACCTCTGGGAGTACTGTGTCCCAGTAATCACGGTAGCGCACTCTGTAAGTGTGTAATGCTGTGGTGTAATAAAGTAGTTAGGTTGGTATTCTAATCCCACACTTGCCGTGTGTGTGTGTTTCCCCATCTGCCTGAGGACTGAGTAATGCTTTTAGACTGCTCACACTCCATACCTTTTGTATACCCACCTTTGGCAGAGCTGATGATGACACCCACCTACAAATACACCTCTGGGAGTGCTGTGTCCCAGTAATCTCGGTAGCATGTTCTATAACTGTATAATGCTGTAGTGTAATAAAGTAGTTAGGTCGGTGTTATAATCCCAGACTTGCTGTGTGAGTGTGTGTGTGTGTGTGTGTGTGTGTGTGTGTGTGTGTCCCCGTTTGCATGAGAACTGAGTAATGCTTTTAGACTGCTCACACTCCATACATTTCTTATACCCACCTTTGGCAAGGCTGATGATGTCACCCATCTACAAATACACCTCTGGGGGTGCTATGTCCAAGTAATCTCAGTAGCATGTTCTGTAACTGCATAATGCTGTAGTGTAATAAAGTAGTCAGGTTGGTGTTCTAGTCCCACCCTTACCATGTGTGTCTCCATTTGCCTGATGACTGACTAATGCTTTTAGACTGCTCACACTCCATACATTTCTTATACCCACCTTTGGCAAGGCTGATGATGCCACCCATCTACAAATACACCTCTGGGAGTGCTGTGTCCCAGTAATCTCGGTAGTGCGTTCTGTAACTGCGTAATGCTGTAGTGTAATAAAGTAGTTAGGTTGGTATTCTAGTCCCACACTTGCTGTGTGCGGGTGTGTGTGTGTGTGTGTGTGTGTGTGTGTGTGTGTGTGTGTCTGTTTGCCTGAGGACTGAGTAAAACTTTTAGACTGCTCACACTCCATACATTTCTTATACCCACCTTTGGCAAGGCCGATGATATCACCCATCTACAAACACACCTCTGGGAGTGCTGTGTCTCATTAATCTCGGTAGCACATTCTGTAACGGCATAATGCTATAATATTTAATTCTAGTCCCACACTTGCCGTGTGTGTGTCCCTGTTTGCCAGAGAACTGAGTTATGCTTTTAGACCGCTCACACTCCATACATTTCTTACACCCACCTTTTGCAAGGCTGATGATGTCACCCACCTACAAATACACCTCTGGGAGTTCTGTGTCCCAGTAATCTCAGAAGCGCGTTCTGTAACTGCGTAATGCTGTAGTGTAGTAAAGTAGTTAGGTCTGTGTTCTAATTCCAGACATGCCAAGTGTATGTGTGTGTGTGCCAGCCTGCATGAGACATGTACAGTGCTTTGTAATATTCACTGTAGCTCATGCCCTAAACTCGTATTGCTACAGTGTGATATGATAGGGCTTTGTATACAGGACATAGTAAGTGTGTGTTTGTCTGTCAGAGCCTGTGTAGAGGTGGCCATGATTGTCTTACCACTGGACATGTTTGGGAGCAGATTTTGTAGTTTTCCTATATGGTATCTGTCTTATGACACATTGTCCACCTCACGAGGAGTACAGCTGTCAGTCAGCCATGGGACTGTGTTGGCAAGCCATACCCATACATCTGGCAAAAGGCCTGGTGAACAAAGTATGCAACCCTACTAGTACCCGGTATATGTCCTGCACCCATGTGCTATGCACAAACAAACTTGCCTTGGATAGCCCACTATGTTGTTAGTACCATGTATATTGATGACAGATAGTAGACATGGTGTGAATGCAGTGGCCTGCAGAGGACATGGCACCCTGTACAGTGGTACAATAGGCACATATATGCGGACATTGTGCCTTCACTATGCTCCACACTGAATGCCTGCTACATATGTGGTGCCATCAAATGTAATCCATAAATGCCAGACAATGCTGTACACATGTGCCTGTATGGACCCATGCCACAGACACCACGGAATTCCTGTATCGTACTATCCATGCAGGTGCAGAGCCAACCTGCTCACTATAAGCAGGTTTCACCACACCAGGCCAGTAGTGGCATATCGGGGTATAACAGGCTGTGTACAAAACATGTGTCTGCCAAACCAGATACACCTGTACTTGTCACTGTACAGTATTGTGGGACATGCACATCCCAAGCAATGTCCATGTGAAGGACAATTAAACATAAACACGGCATGCATTGCAAAGCTTTGGCCATACACATTGGTAACCAGGATTTAGGCCAGATAATGCAGTACATATCTGTGTGGGACATTGCAGACACTACACCTCTGCACTGCACACCATTTTTGGGCACACAATGCCAAGGAATACCCCTCACCCAGCCTTGTACAGCCATCTTGCACAGCCAACCACTACACACCCATGAAGCAATGCATACCTGCATGCCAGTACTGGCACCCTGTGTCTGCATGTGGGTTGTGATGCCCCCAACCACACTCACTCCCAGTATAACCCTCGTTGGCATACCAACAGAAGTCAAGCATTTTCACATGCCCTAGCCCATAGAACCTCCAGATATCTCCTGTGGTGCATGTGGTCCTGTGTATTACTGCAGTGTGGCAAACTAAGTAGTTACATTGTGTATTTGTGGCCCTGGCAAAGGTGTCAATGTGTGTCCATTAGAGAGTGTGGTTGTGGTGACAATGGCATCCATTCACGTGGACAGCCATGTGTGCCACACTTAATGTATGTTTACAATATCTGTCACTCACCTACACACATATGTTCTTACAGCACAGCAACATGTCACCTTTGTGGCACATGTATATATGTGTATATATATATATATATATATATATATATATATATATATATATATATATATATATATATATATATATATATATATATATATATATATATATATATATATATATCTATATATAAAACATTACATCTGTGCATACAAGCATACATTTCCTATGCTGGGAGCTGCTTACACCTGCACAGGCGCACTCACCTATGCTTACTGTGCATTACATGTATTTACTGCCACTTATTTGTGCTTACTTGTGCCTTATTCAATATGACAGTACCACTTTGATTGAAAGGATCTGGTTAACAGTCCCATGCAATACACACGTTCACCTTTACATGTTTAAATGTCGGCTTTACAGCAGAGCAACATTCATTCCACCAGGTACATGATATGTGCTATAGTCGAACTTGAACTGTGAATGCCTTTTCGTTAGACGAATGCTCTAACCACTACACTATTGGTGTTCTGCTTCATTTATATGTATACCCATGGTTCATAGTTACCTGTACACATGTTTCATCACTTCACTTACACAGCAGGCATCCATTTTCCTGTTGGGAAAACTGCACTACTACACATGCTCCATTCCCTATTCCCTACTCCTCTGGACCCGTGCCGCATGTTGATTCACTCTGAAGATATGCAGACCTCCAAAGCCTATAGTCCTGGCACATACATGTGTTTGATTGTCAGGGTGTTCATGTGGTCATCCGGGTTTAGGCTTGTCCGATTGGGGACCAGGACTGCCCTGTACCTAGTTGAAAGTCAAACTTAGCATGGGGAGATCGTTCATTCCACTTTTAGCATCCTACCTTTGGTTGGGGATGCAGAGGTGTGCTCACCTATGGCCATTCTGATATATAACAGCACTAAATATTATGGGGGTATCCGCTGCTGTTTCCTTTCACATTCGTTATGACTGCTATATTGTGACCATGTTCATTCTTCATATCTACACACATATATATATATATATATATATATATATATATATATATATATATGTGTGTGTGTGTGTGTGTGTATATAGCACATAGGTACATGCAAATACTTTTCTTTCATGACATGGTAGGTAGACCTGGGTAGTACTCGTTCATCTTTGGGCCGTCCTGACAAGGACGACTTGGTCCGCAAATGGGCAGATATTGGGCGAATGCTCTGACTATTGGTAGGGTTGCCACCTTTTCATATGACCAGGATGGACATTTTCAGGACACACATCAGAGTTTACAGGCCAACACATATCCATGGTCAATACAGAGGATAGTACTTTAGTTTTATACCTAAATATAAGCTTTTATTGTTGCAGCGGTTTAGTTGCTTATTCTGTTTTGTTTACTTGCTTATTCTGTTTCTTGTAACATTTAGGTATTTTATATATGGAAATAAGTATTATATGGGACTATTACATAAAATATGGGACATAATTACAATCGCAGGACATTTTAAATTTATAATGGTTTTGGAATGGACACAACTGCCTAGAGGGGGACTGTCCCTCACAATGTGGGACAGGTGGTAACCCTAACCATTGGACTAGGCTTAGCAATTGGCGGTGCACTAACCCGATGCGTTTCACTTCCACTTGGGTATAACTATCGACACTACAATGGAATATGGGCACGGGGTTTTAAATATCATTTGTTCGAGGGACAGGGACTCAATACTCAGCTACGTGCCTTTGTGTTTACTTTTTATTTTGGTGTTCGCAAAACTGTCTTGTTTGCTTTGCATACATTTCAGTATCCACAGACACTGACAGGAGTGATTCCTATTAGAGGCAGGCTGTACTAGTCAGCATTTTAGGTTGCGCGTATGCAGCTGACATGTTCACACCTCCGTGCAGCACTTGGACATGACCCCTGCACTCGCACACGTTTCCTATGCATGTGGCCATTACAGCAGCGCACCTTCATTTATATGCATGTGGTGCTGTTGCGCCATCTCTAAGCCACATGATCGGTGCAAGGTTAATGCCGTATTTGCGCCGAGCTTCATGAATCCCAGGGTAAAAGTATTATATAGAGATAATATGTTAAATTCTTCAACAATAACTATTTTAACTCTTTGCAATATATTAAAAAAAGAAGAACAACCTGAACTGTTTGAAAACTACCATTCATATGCATGTGTAAGACAATCCATTTCATATACATGTTCTTTAAAGTGCATGTTTTTTAAAATACATCATTATTAAAAATACATGATTTAAAAAAACATCTGTTACATATCCATAAATAAAACAATTTATACCCACTATATAAATGAATAAATATATCTATATATATATATATATATATATATATATATATATATATATATATATATATATATATATATATAAATAAATGAATCGGCCATACCTTATAAACATATATATAAATTGGCCATACTTTATAAACATAATATGTTACAGTAGGTACAATCATGTAGATTCTTGACATTAGATTATCTAGCATGTGCTTTAAGCTTCAGGATACATTTTATAGACACCCCAGAGGTTTTGAGACCTTCAACTAATCCAGAAAGCTTCTGAAGTCAACGCCCATTGGATGATGTCAACAGCAGAGAACAAGCTTCTGAAGGCGAGGAATATGCGGATGCTCAAACTGAACCAGCTCCTTTGAGGCGTAATGAGAGACTACGAAACAACGCTCAACAAAATAATCAACCCCAGCAGGGTGAAGGAAGTAATTACAACAATGTCAGTAAGAGAACCGGACATCAGGGTTTTCAGGTGGAACAAGGGAATCAGTGGAACCAGCGGAACAACTTGAACCAAGGCCAGAAAAGGAGAAGCCAAAATCGGCGGAGGAGATGAATGAGGCTGATCATGACGTTCCACATATCCATGTAAGTCCGGAGGGGAATTTTAAAATCTATAACTTCACCTCCATTACTGTTACTGACACAATGACTAAGATATTTGCAAAAGGGCTCTCCTATGTACTGGATAGGAGAGCAGATATAGTAAGAACTATTATCGATTTAAAGTTGTTTGTGCGTAAACTTAACCTCACTAGTTTAATGGGTGTTAATTTGTCCCTCACTAGTAGCTTGAGAGTCTCTATCTTATTCAATCTGCCTTTAAATGAGTCTCTAGCTGTCTTTAAAAAATGTGTGAAATGGACTTTAGAGCTTTAAATAACAATGTGCACCATCAGAGGAACATTAAAGATACACATAGAAATATTTCTTGTGAAGACATGGAAGTTATTAATTTATTGAATGTGTGCAATATTAGAGTAATGAAGCCGGATAAAGGCAGTGGCTCAGTTTTCATAAATACATGTGATTATTACAATAAGATGTCTGAGTATCTTGACACAAATGTATATGAGCATGTTAGTATCAATGAAGTGCATGGGGAGTATAGAATGATTAACAACATTTTGCAGGAATTGTCTTTGGAGGGTAGTATTGACTTGGAAACATACTATTATTTGTCAATGGCAGCTCCAAAAATTCCTGTTCTTTTTGGGTCCCCAAAAATCCACAAAAATATTAGCAACCCCCCCTTTTAGTCCCATAGTTGATGGGCGGGGGTCTATTACTTATGCTAGTGCCAAGTATGTAGATTATAAACTCAAACCCTTGTCAAAAATGAACCACAGATTTGCCACGATTCATGGAGTTTTCTAGAAAGCATAAATAAACTAGATTTTAATAATGATAACCTCTTATTACTGTCAATATAAAAGACTTGTATACAGTCATTCCTCAGAATTTAGGTGTAGAATGGGTCAGAGAATTTCTGACTATGAAAGGTATGCACAACAGTGATATCTATATAATAGAAACTCTCCTTGAAGTGGTGTTAGCTAACAATTATATGTGCTTTAATGGTGATTTTTATTTACAAAAAACAGGGGTCGCAATGGGTTCACCCTGTGGTGGTAGTTTTTGCGAATTGTGTCATGGCGTATTGGGAGAGAACATTGTTATTCAATAATCCTCTGTTTCAGAATCATGTCACTTGGTATACAAAATACCAAGATGACATGTGCTTTATTTGGAAGGGGGATGTAGCTATTATTGAGACCCTCATCAAAACCGTGACACAGATGACAGATTTTTTGGAATTTACTTTCCAAATAGGTTTGAAATCCATTAATATTTTGGACGTTAACCTAACTAAGGATGCAGTTAACAACAGGTATAAAGTACAATATATCACAAGCCTACATATTCAAATGCATTTTTGCATTTTACAAGCAGCCACCCTAATCACCAGAAAAAAGCAGTTATCAAGGGTTAAGCAGTTAGAGCTGCCTACATGATGGCATCTGACAATGATTATAAGGTTAAATGTGAGTTATTAAAATCCATATTTTTGTGGAGGGGTACCCGGAGGATTTTCTCAAACATATTTTCCATGAAGTTAATTCTAAGAGGGAATCTGGGCATTTTAAACCAATACTCCAGAAATGGTATGGTGAAAAACAACACGATAATTTAGTGCAAATTAATACAAGAGATAAGGATACAGTGCACAATTTGGGAAGTAGTTTCCTAATCACATATTCTATGGATGCCAGGCATATTAGAGACATAATAGTCAAAAATTGGGCCATAATAGTAGAAGATAGTAATCTTAATAAAATCTTCGGTGCTGGCCCAGGAGGAACTTATAGAAGGGGACCCAATCATAAATGTGTATTGGAAATGCAGAATACAGGGATGAGTAAATGTGGTTGTTGTGCACAGTGCAGATATTTAAAAATAGGTAATAAATTGACTAGCAAGGAATGGAATTATGTCTTCAGAGATACATTTAATTGTCACTCCAAAGGAGTTGTTTACTTGGCTGTATGTGAACTATGCAGTGCATACTATATTGGAAAAACAGAAAGATCAAACAACGAATATATGAACACCAATATAGTATAAGTAAAAGAGCAGTTACGAATGCCATAGCAAAACACATTATAGAAAATCCTACACATAAGTTCCAGTTTTCAGTTTTAGAACAAGTAGTATATGGCACGAAGGGTGGCCCTTTGTAACTAAAGCTGGAGGAAAAAGAGCTAATGTGGCAAATTCGTACTTCAGCATACATTCCACTGGGTTTAAATGAATATGTATCTATAAAATGTATCCTGAAGCTTAAAGCACTTGCTAGATAATTTAATGTCAAGAATCTACATGACTGCACCTACTGTAACATATTATGTTTATAAGGTATGGCCAATTTATTTATTTATTTATATGTTTATAGTTTATAAAGTATCCCCGATTCATTTATTTATTTATATATATAATTATTTATTCATTTAAAAAGTGGGTATATATTGTTTTATTGATGGATATGTAACAGATGGTTTTTAAATGATGTATTTTTTAAAATCATGTATTTTAAAAACATGCACTTTAAATAACATGTCTATGAAATGGATTGTCTTACACAAGCATATGAATGGTAGTTTTCAAACAGTTTAGGTTGTTCTTCTTTTTTAATATATTGCAAAGAGTTAAAATAGTTATCGTTGATGAATTTAACATATTATCTCTATATTATCTTGGTCTTTAGGTATCCACATAGTCATCAAGGTTTTTAACATATATTTATGATAATTTTATCCATAATAATGAGCTTATAGGTACTAATATCGTTGTGAACATATTTAAGTATATCATGGATATTAATAGTTATATTTATATATAAACGGGCAAGTACAGTTGATTTATTTGTATATACATATATTTAATTTCAATCAAATATCCACAAAACATAAAACATAAGAAATGAATGTTTGTTTTTTTGATGGATGAATAGACATGGAACTGTTTTTAACATACATTTAGTGTTTCTTTTATGCATTCAAGTGACTAATAGTTTGATTATACCCCATAATCTTTAAATAAGGGGATATTCAATGATTTTAACCTGTGACTTAATTGATTACTTGATATTTTATATGTATTTAAGGGTTTGATGGGTTGTCCTGGATTGTCTGATGCAGTTAGAGCATTGGCTCTGATGAAAGCACTCACAATAAAAGTTTTCTTTTTGGTTTGCTCACAGCCTGCTTGGCCATATTAACTTTACACGCTATCCCTCAATTGTGGACTGTCTAAAAAATTCTGGACAGTTGTTAAGAAGAGCACAATATCTTTTGGCCCATTAACCTGGGCTGAAAGGTGTACAACAGATTTTAATTTATTAAATTGTAATTTTATTATTTATTTATTTATTTGTTTACATTTATGTACTTGTTTGTGTGGTGTGGCATGTTGCTTAGCTATGCTTAGCTTTCTTACATATACAGTATACATCCGCTAGACATCTAAAAATAATAACTGTATCTATTCAATTTAAATCAACTTATTTTTCCATGTACTTGTTTGCATGGTGCAGCTCGTGGCTTAGCTATGCTTAGCTCTGCTTATATATACAGTAGACATCCGCTTGAGAGCTAATAATAGAAACCAGATGTATTCAATTGTTGTAGTTCTGCAGTGCTTAGCAAAATGCACACCCACTCAGCGAAGCTGCGCTACACTTATAGGCACCATTGCAGTAGATCTGAAGATATACGAGTGTCCTTTGCTATCCCAGTGGCTAGATAGGTTGAGTCATGACCTAAAATGTAGTAGGTCCTGAGCAGTCATAGTTTTTACATATATTGCTGTGAAACTGTGTCAGATGACAAAACCATTGGTTGAGTTTAAATTAAATAATTGTTACATTTAGAAAAGCTGCACGATGTTAAGCAGCACTTAAACATGGTCAGTAGTCTTTTCCAGTTTGCACATTGTTAAGCTTCGCTTAAACATGAGTCATGCAAATTTCTGAGATGCTAAGTGATGTGGAACTTTTTTGAAAGTTACAGTATGATGTGAAAGAGTGGGAATGCAGCCTATTTAAAGTTTAATAGGTGGGAATTTCACTTCATTCTCTGGAGTCTTACCTTGGCTGTGGATATGGCTGCTGTTGTAGATGAGGGAGTACACTTTCATGCACAAAACAGGGGAATGCAGAAGTCCAGAGTTTTTGTTGGACTCCTAGAGCAATATGGACCCTGGCTGCTGCAGAGCAACAACCAGGGATCAGAGTGTAAGTCGGAGGCCTGGGATCACTTGGCCAGGGACCTAACCAGTGCTACTGGTATCCCCCACACTGATGAGCAGTGTTGTTACCACTATGACAACCTGAGGCATAGGAAGAGGGCAACCTTGAATATCTGGGTCCATGAGGCTAGGTCTTGGCACGCCCCAGAGATATGTAAGTATGTTTTTCAGTAATTTATAAATATACAAGCTGAATATCTGCAAAACTGGTATGCATAATAGCTTGCTTCTCTTTCTACAGCTGCAGAATACAGGACTCACAATGTCCTGTCCCATGCAGAGGGCCTGGCAAGGATGAGGCAATTATGTGGTATGTAGGAAAATCATCAAAGCAGTAACATAATGCATAACTTAATAATACAATAAAGTCAATACAGATTTTGCAATCTTAACAGTCAGGCATGACACACCTGGGACATCTTACATCTTTATTAATGTGTCACTGCCTACCTGAAATGATAAAGCAAATTAAAGCAAGTAAGCATGCAGTACTGTGTAATATAGTTTCCAAATATCAGTTAATGTTGGGGTCTACCCAGTTTAAGAGTCACTGTTCTGGTCTGCTCATTGTCTGAAATATGCTGTAGGTTGCACTCAATAAATGAATAGGATATATGGGTAACTTATCAGAAGTCCTAGACAGCTATCCATTGTCTACATGTCAGAGTTGAAGCAACATTAATCAATAAATTTTAAAAGGGGATGGTGATTTGATAAGTTATGTTTTCAAATAAAGTTCTCACTATTCCTGTATTCATTGTTTGTGTGTTCCACTTGACACCAATCAACTGTTACATGTTCATGAATAAATAATGCATTGGCAAATGTCAGAAATAAATGCAGTCACTTGCAGTGCAATACCCAGATTAAGGGTCAAGCCTGTGTTCTGCTCATTTTGTCTGAAATACACTGTAAATTGCACTTAGTAAATGAACATGGTATATGGGTAAATTAACAGAATTCCAAGACAGCTATCCATCTGTCTAAATATTAGATTTGAAGCAACATTATGAAAAACGTTTGAAAGGAGATGGTGCTTTGATAAGTAATCTTTTTTAAAAAAAGTGTTCATTATTCCTGTATTCACTGCATGTGTGTTCTAATCCAACACCAGTCAACTCTTACATATCAGCTACTAAGTAATGCAACAACAAAAGTCAGAAATAAATGTAGTGCAATACCCAGAATAAGGGTCAAGCTTGTGTTCTGATCATTTTTACTGAAATATGCTGTAAATAGCACTCAGTGAATGAACAGGGTATATGTTTAAGTTAACAGAAATCCTACACAGCCATACATGTGTGTAAATGCCAGATCTGAAGCAACATTAAGCAATAAAGTGTAAAAGGAGATGGTGCTTTGATAAATAATGGTTTCAAATAAAATGTTCACTACTCCTGTATTCACTGCATGTGTGTTTTAATCTGACACTAGTCAACTGTCACATGTGAATGAATAAATAATGCACCAACAAATGTTAGAAATAAATGTAGTGCAATACCCAGATTAAGGGTCAAATTTGAGTTCTGATATTTTTTTGAAATATACTGTAGATAGCACTCAGTAAATGAACAGGCTATATGGGTAAGTTAACAGAAGTTCTAGACAGATGATACATGTGTGTAAATGACAGATTTGAAGTGAAATTAAGCAATAAAGTTTAAAAGAAGATATTGCTTTCATAAGTTATGTTTGCAAATAAAGTGCTCATTATTCTTGTGTTCACTACTTGTGGATTCCAGTTCAATACCAGACACAGCTATGCATGTGTGTAAATGTACTATTTCACACAATATGTCTCAATGAAATTTTAAAGGAGATGGTGCTTTGATAATTCATAACATTCAAATAAAGTTCACATTATTCCTGTAGTCACTGCTTGTCGGTTCTAATCCCATGACAGCCAACTGAGAAATGACCACCTGTCTAGTGTAATTAGTGTGCACCAAAATACCCCTAAACTGTCATGATTTTTGCAGAATGTAATGACTGCTGCTCCATATGTCTAGTCCTTGATTTGCAGATATATGACATTACTTGGAATGTGATTTAATGCCAAATTTATTAGCAGAACACCTTGCTACTAATGTATGAGCACACTATGTAAAAATGTTCCTATAGTTGTACCTTTGTACCACCATTTGGTAGGGCTTGTCCCATGTTAACAGGTTGAGAGCTATGCATGTGCTACATCATCTATACAAAGTAAGCAGTCACTGTTTTCACAACTGAAATCTAACATATGTAGAAGTATGCAGTAGTCTGTGTAGTTATATTATCTGCAAAGTTACTAATGTTCTGTTTTTCTATCTCACACCCACCTCTTCTCTTCTTTAATTTATTAATTGTATTTATTATTATGATTTGATATCAATATATTATTTGTAATTACCTTGTATGCTGGCGTTATATATAATTTAATATTACTTTGCTGTTAAAATACTTTTATTTACAATATTTTTTTTGTTCCTCATTATATTCTTTTCTATTTCTTTCCATTACTCACTATTTTTTCTATTATGCTACTAATTACATTTATTTTGTTAAGTTTATTTTTACTTTATGTTTATATTTAATTTACCACAGTGCAACAAGGTAGGATGCCTCCAGGTGATACACCTACGTTGGCTCCTCCGGCCATGGCACCAGGGCCCAGCATGTATGGCCCGCAGCCTGGTAATGCCCCCTCTGCTTCCCCCTGCACCACCTGCTCCATCAGGTAGTTTTGAACCACAGACCGGGGGTGGTCCCTCATCTGGGAGTGGAAGTAAAGGGAGTTCTTTTGTCACCTGCGATGAACTGCCAGGCATGGTGCATGGTTAGCTGCTCCAAACTGTTGGTGTATGCCTATGTGGGATGGAGAGCATGCTGTCCATCCTGGTGTTCTTAATCCAGAAACTGGCATTAGCCACTGCCTCCACAGGAGCAGTGAAGGTGCAGTACTGATAGTCCCATGGGTGAGTACTTGAGTCACACTGCTATCATGTCTGATATCCATGGGACTGGGATTCCACAACACTCTTCCCAACCAAGGTGTTCATCCCTCCTTGTGTCACACACCAACCCTTCCCCAACATTCCACTGTCACCTTAAAAAATGGGCAATTATCCCAAAAAATAAATATCGTCACATACATAGCTTTTCATTTCACACACATGTCCACTAGACACACTTAGTTTGGTCCTGTTGGCTTGACAATTCACTTATGTTGCCCTCACTCCTCTCTTTGGGGGTGACAGTCCAAATTCTGCTAACAAATATGTTAAAGTGCGCAGTTAATGCTGTTGAAGACATGGATAACTTTGGTTCTTTCCTACACCCTTTCTGCCATACCTACCTGCCTTTCACTATGTTTTCCCCCTGCTTGCACCCCATTTCATCACTGCACTAGCTCCCCATTTTTCTTTTCTTTAAATATTTTTTGCGTGATACTGCACGCCATGTAGCATCACTTAGCCATGCTAAATGGCAATATATTGATATATGTAGTTCAAAACATAGTAATCACATTCAAAAATTACACCACATGCCCTATTACTCAGGACCATTGCACCTGAAGAACAGTGCATCAACCTGCTAAGCTACACAGCCAGTTAATTAGCACAGGTGTTTTAAGCAAAGCAGAATACTTGCCATTTTCCCATCATTAAGCATGTTAAGCAATGCTGTGCATTGTGCTGTGTCATGCAAATTTGATAAAAGAGTAATAGAAAAATGGGAGTGTATCTTGGACTCTTGTATAGGAACATATCACTATAAAGACAGACACATAATAGATATAGGTGATGTATCTAACAGTAGGTAACTGTGCAATTATATCTTCACAATTTAAAAATACACCTACTAAACGATTAATGGAAAAATAGATGTTTAACTGGGACTCTGGTGGAGAAATGCATCCCTATAAAGCCATACACATAATAATAGATGTAAATGAGGTATGTCACAGCATGTAAGTGTGCAATTATATGTACAACATTTAGAAATACAAATGCTATAGCAGTGACTCAGTAGATCAGTCTGTTAAATGCTTTGAAAGCATTTATGTATGGTCCTGCGTTCAAATCTAATGGTGTCTAACATTTAAAATACATGTCTGTGTACATCACCATTATGAAGTCTGATATGTATGACTGTCTCATCACCTATTTATCCACACATAGCAGTACAGATGGAATGTCTGCTTTTCAATGATGGAAGTCAAAGGCCTACAGATAGGAACACAGTTAACATATTCCTATTACAATACTAGAAAATGCCATGTCATGCATTATTATACTCTCACAGAGGATTTTAAAGTATGTAATTCAGTTGAGACCCAGTAATATCAGACTGCAGCACACAATGATTTGCTACTGATATTACAGATAACCATAGCTGCTTACGTAACATACACATATGGAGGTCATGCTAGAAGCAAGGATTGCCAGCACACATGCTCCAGATGACTACCGTAACATAACACATGACTTGGTGGTTGTCCAAATGGTTGGCATAATGGTAAAAGTACCCCCTACCTTGTTCTAGAACACAGCAACCATGAAGACTTTTCCTCCTTTAATGATACCTTTGGCTAACATACTTACCTTAAACACATACCTGAATTTCCTTTGTATGGGTTCCCTCAATCAGGCTCCAGCTGTACACCAAGGCTGCCACAAGTTGCACGGGTACTCATAACTGTTGTCCTCCACATTCTGCAGCTTCTCTGACTATCCTTATTACCTGCAGCAGCAGCTTGCAGCACACACGTGTATATAATAAGTATCTACTACAAACATTCTGTCTATGCTGATGTAGTATCTTTAGCCCAGTAATTTTCACCCCAACATATGAGAAAGAGGAAGGAGTCTACATTGAGGCCTTATATCTTGTTGAATAGTTACAGGGGATTGCCTGATTATGCTGCAAATCTACTGTGTATGCTGCAATTAGTATTCCTGAGCCACAGCTTGGTTCAGAGGCAATCATCTGCTAATGAGAACCATATTAAAAAGGCAAACTCCTAGCACGGGGAACCATTGTGTATGACAGTTACTTTCTATGGTGAACTTGTTATCACAACACTTGTACATCTGTATCTTTCAACAGAGGAGCATTGTACTCCATCAGGTGTGTAACCATTTTGTTTCCAACATGATGCATATGTTTGAATATACTTAGGGGGAATGGGGACTACATCAGTAAATTTTTCTTAGAACTGTACAGATGACATGCCATTGATCTGCAGCTGTGTAACACCTACAAAAGATGAAGACTACAGCAAGGGTATAATGCTGTCTGTTAACTAGGAACACAGGTCTCCTGGATACTTCTTTTGTTAGCATTTGTAATACTACACAGCTATTTGTTTGGCATTGTATTTTATACACATGTTATTGGAGTGGGGGGGTCATGCTATGAGCCACACTACAAGTGGACTCCTGTGTTGGGTGCGTGATCATATGTGAGCATTTGTCATGGCACAAACAGGATTAGGTGACTATTTCTGCTATCCTAGTTGGTTCCAAACCCTTTGCATGTTTGGCACACTTTTGCTTATGAGATGTGTAATCGAGTTGGGAATACTGATAGCCTTCCTGTATTGCTGTATCTGTACATACTGTACAGTCACACATGTGATCCTGACATGTGTTTTCATTTTTTTCTATTTCAGATGATATCATGCATGCCAGATGCCACCCACCTTTCACTGAGGCAGAAAAGGACCTCATAATTGAGGTGTTAAGATAACACTATCAAGTCCTGCTGTTCAGAGGGAGGGAAAATAGCCAAGAGTGACAAGCCCTGTTGGATGAACTGGTCCATAACATAAATGTTGTGAATCACCAGAATTGCACATATGAGCAGGTGCTACATCATGCCACAGACATGATCCACTCGACATGCAGATGGGCAGTGGATGTGGCCAGGGATCATCAGGTCACTGGGGGTGGGTCTGCAACAGAAGAACCTCTGTTAGCCACTGAAGAATTCCTGGCAAAAGTTGCAACACAGGGCAGATGCCAGGCATCCATCACACAATATGTTGTGGATGTGGGTGCCACCAGTTCCACACCAGAGGAGCATCTAGGTATGCTTATTTGGATCAGCACTGGAATACTATAACATTTAGCATGTCAGGCTGTCCATAGTTTTACATGGATGTCAGGTGTTTTATAGGTGGGAGAAGGAGGTTAGCTGCAATTTTAAGCTCATGCAGAGCTTGGCATAACAGCTACTGTAAAAAGGAGATAGTTAAATGTAAAACCAATGTCATACTGTAACATGTGTTGCTGTTTACATTATCTGTCCCTCAAATACTTTTCAGGGCCATCAGGAATAGGAAGAGGCTATGCCCCTGCTACTGGTAAGCAGTAAACCTTTTTTGTCAGAGATGTAGATTTACTTCAAGGACTTAGCTAAAGTGTCATCCCAGACCTGCTGGCTGGATTGATGTACTGTCTGCATGACTGACAAATGAACAGATATGTTCTGACTGTACACACTTTAGGGTCATACCTATGCCTTGTAGGTGTGAGCACAGTGACTGATTTCACAGTATTGTCAGGACTTTTCATATGGCCATACATGTAAACTGTGCAGTGTTCTGCAGAATGTCAACACTGTACATAATTTATGTTTTGCTCATGAGAGTATAGTTTAAAGATCTGTAATTTTCAAATACTTGCAGATTTGGGTTAGAAAATAATGTCCTCTTGTCCTACTATGTCAGATTGTGGGTTGTACATGTCTGTAATAGCGAGAGCAGGGTATACAGCTTAGCATATATTGCAATGTAGTACTGCAGAGCATAATAATGCAAGTATTAATGTGATGCTTTTCTGTTTATATCATAGGTGACCAGGGAGGTTGGTCTTTGTCCCCTTCACAACCTGATGTCAGTGTCTCTTCAGACTCCAATGATGACAGCGGCCAAAGTGAGGCACAGCTGGGGGTTGCAGGGGCTGACTCTATCACAGAGGTTTACACCCCTTGTCCACCCTCATTATCACTGTACATATCTAGTATGCCTATGCATTCCCAATCCCCTGAGGCCACAGATATTGGATAGTCAGAGGGTGGGGACATTGGCTATGGCCAGTGTCGACAGTCATTGCAGCCACAGTAGCTACACTTCCCTGTTCAAACAGTTGGCGATGTCCCACACAGGCAGATTGATAGGGGTGCTCATAGGAGGCCTACCATCCCTCCACCACCTGTTGCAGGTGTCTCATCAGGTGTCACTTGGCATATGTTTAGGGCCATCATGGAAACACAGGCACATTCCAATAGGAACTCCAGATGAATGCTCAGAGTTATGCATGTAGCACAGTCTGCCATCCATGACTGTTCCTCCGCATTGCTGATACCCTGGATTGGTTGAAGTGAAAAGACATTGGTTTCAGACAGATCGCACACTATCTGTCTTGGAATGCACATTGTCTGTGGTGGAGCATCTGGTTGGAGCTGAGCATTGGACTCGTGGACATAGGTCAGCAACTACATCTGCTGAGAGTCCATGATAACCATGCACAATCATGTTCCTGTAGTGACAGTACATCCAGTGCTCCAGAGGGAAGTGTGCTGTCCACACCAAGATGTGGCAGGCCATGGGCTCACAGTTCTGTGTGTTCCCATGGAGGACACAGTCCCAGCAGACAGCAGTCACCCTCAAGTAGTAACCCAGCATCTAACCATGAATATCGAGGTGCCAGTGCAACTCCTGGCAGAGATAGTTCTCATGTTCAGTGGCAAAGATGATTAACTGTCAGCTCTACCATGCATGGCTCAAAGCTGTCCAACATACAGACACATAGGGCTAGCAATGAGCTTGGCTGTGTTCACGCAGGCACTCACATACCACTGTCCCATTAGGGTCACCTACAGACACACACGCAACAGTTACATGGTCCATCTTGCCTGCTTCCATTTCTGACTCACACACATGTTTGCCAACCTATTGGGTCAGTCTAGGCCTCCTGCACCTCCATACAACACCCTGTGCAATTGATGATACCTGTGCCACATCCCTTCATCCTTCACATCAATGCAGAGAAATGAAGCTATGTGTCTGATGCATGGGGTGACTATCTAAATTAATATGTATTTGTTTCATCCATTGTTGCCTTTGACATGCTACTTGTACTAGTCTGTTATATATATATTGTGTGCTGCAATTTGTAATGAGTGAACCACATTATTTTGTGTAATTTACATTGAATGCTGTTGTAATAGCTGTGTAGTCACACAAAGAATGGTGTCTCATGGAACTGTTTACATTTCACTTTCAGGATTGGGTAGGACACTCCTATGGGTACACAGCTACAATAAACCCATCAACATCAGAGCACAGAATGGAATGACAGCACAGAAGAAAATGTCATCGGAAAGGTAAAACAGTATAGGTGCATGGCTCCATAGGTTCATAAGTGTATAATAGGCTAAGGGCTTCTTTCAGCCTAGCCATGCATCCCTAAGCTCTGACAAGGTCTGATAACCTTGATAAGTGTAAGCAGGGTTTTGGGAGCTGAGATACGTACAAGCTGGGGAGTGGGGATGAACCATCTACTGTTTCCCTGTGTCCATTAGAGACATTTGTACTAAAACAGTTATCACTGTTGTGTTCCCCATCCTATCGTGTGACTTGCACATGATTAGTGTTAGGGTGGAGCTCTGCTTCACATGGATGGTGACCCTGTTACATATTGGGTGTAGTGTGTGGTTTACATTCCTTTCTCTCCAGCATGCCCTATTTGTACCATAGTCAAGGTGTAGGTGTGTAGGACAGGTAATTCTTGTGCTAGTCATTTCTTGAATATGCAGCAGGTACACAGTGGGATCTGGTATCTCCCTGCATGGCAGGGATACACCTCCCCTCCCAAGCATGTAGGAGACAGAATACACTGTTACTGCCTTGACATGGTCTGCATAGGACATGTTATGTACGCTGTGCATTGGATTACTGTGGAACCTCTGTGGATGTTATAGTTGTTGGATATGCCTGGTTAGTTACATACCAAAGGTGCCACTGCACTCAATGATAGGTGTGATGAATGCTGAATACAGTGGCACAATGATTTTCTTGGATTTACATGCCATACCTTTGTTTATAGGTTGTGCAACATAGAATGACTCCCCTGATATTACCGACCTGTGACTGTCAGAGGCTAGATCACTACTAAGTGTTCATAAGTCCTTGACTACCGGGTCAACTGTTGGAGGTGTGGGGTCAATACGATAGTTACCAGGGGTGGATGACTTCCCAAGGGATAGTATTGTGCATTCCTTGGCATTTAATGTTAGTCCATTGCTCTGACAACAACTGAATATCTGTGTCATTCCATCCTTGATAATGTTTGTGTCAGTGTGGGATTCAATGACAGCTCCTACTTTGCAATCATCTGCCTCAATCAGCGGCCAATGACAGTGGCCATGACTGCAGAGAAGTAAATGCCTAGAAGGAGCGGTCCCAGGAATGATTTATGAGGAAGTCCACTGGTGACTGTCCTCACTGTAGTGGTGGACTCCTCAATGCTGTTGTTCTGGATGGATCTATATTATGTGATTGAAGGGTCTCTTCTTCACACACATAATAATCGACACGCATACAACAAACACTGTAAACCACGAATGGCCACTTCCTTGAATTCTTTCCTCAGGAAAAAAATTCATGTGGCCGTAAAATAAAAAATAAACTTTAAAACACTAATTAAGTGGGAGGCTTCATGCCCCCACCCCCTAACTAAATATACAAACTCTGTGATCGCTCTACATTGAAGAAAAGGGCAATTCCAGATAATGACCAACTGAATTTTTTCCCAAGGAAAAAAAATTCAAGGACGTGGCCATTTGCAGTTTACAGCATTCGCTGTATATGTGTCAACTCTAACTAACTCTTACTCTCACTTCCATTCTATCTCCTCTTATCTTATGCCGCCCAATCAACTCTACCTGTTCCACTATAAAATCTTCTCCACTACTGCCAATACATTTACACACAAAATAACCTTACATCCAACTAAATTCTCAGTCTGTAAACCAAAATATCTTAAATCTTTTCTTTTTAACAACATATTCTTAGCTGGAGATATCCACCCCAACCCTGGCCCCATTCATTTTGCTAACAATAATTACCCAACCCCATCCTCTCCCCTTCCAAACACATTGAAAATCTTCACCTTGAACTCCCAAAGTCTTAATAACAAAGTCTACCTTTTCCAGGCTTGGTTAACCCATAACCAACCAGATATCTTAGCCATTTCTGAGACTTGGCTTAAACCCCATATCTCTGATTCAGAGATACTTCCCCCTGGATACCATATTATTAGAAACAACCGACCTATTAAAAAAGGTGGTGGTTCTGCCATAGTTTACTCTAAATCATTAACTGTAATTCCCCTCTAAATTCCAGTTCCTCAATTCAAAAATACTGAATTTACAGCTGGACTACTGAAACTAAATAGACACAAAAATATCTGTATTATTGCCCTATATATCTCCCCTGGGAACAATATGCCTATCCTCGAAGACATTCTCCAATGGGAATCTACTAAAGTTAACTATGAAACATACATCTTAGGTGATGTAAATACTGACTGGAACAAAATTAACTCTCTCTCTCCTTCCCAAGCCATCAACCTTTACAACTTCACTCAAACAATACACCGTATAACCCGACCCAAAAAAACTAACCCCCCAGGATCCTGTATTGACTGGATCCTAGTCTCCAGTCCAAATAAAATCACCAATTCTGGAACAATTCCGGACACTATTAGTGACCACCTCCCAGCCTTTATTCATTGCGCTACCAACTCTTCTCCTCACCAATGCCAATACATCCTAACTCGTAATCTTAGTAACTTTAACCCTACAACCTTCTCAAACCTATTCAAACAAATGAACTGGAAAGACCTAAAAACTCTCCCTCTTGATGCTGCTATCGACCACTTCAACTCTGTTTTCTTAGATACGCTTAACTCTCTTGCCCCTATCAGAAATAAAAGGGTGAAAATAAATACTGCTCCTTGGCTATCTAAACTTACTAAACAAATTATGTATCAAAGGGACAAACTATGGAAGCTGTTCCAAAACAATAAACTGCTCAACACCTTGCTCCAATATAAGCAACTACGTAACCAAGTAAAACAACTAATTACCAAGGACAAAAAAATGCTATTACACCAACCTCCAGTCTAACAATAACAACAACCCCAAGAAATTCTGGAATTCAATAAACTCTCTCCTTAATCCCAGCTCCAAAAATAATCCCTGCCCTGACCCAAGTAAATCTGACCTAGAACTATGCTCAGAATTTAACTCTTTCTTCATACAAACAATATCTGACCTAACCAAGACCTTCCCTAGCAATAACCCATCTGTTCCCCTATCTTCCCCCTCCAATTCCTCCAATAACCCTCCCCTCAGGTTCGAGCTCAAACCTGTCTCAACTAACTTTATAAAAAGACTTCTGTCTAAACTTAAACCCTGCTCTAATGCCCCTGACAATATTCCCTCCATTTTCCTAAAAATGTGCCGCAGTTGGGATAGCACTCCCAATCAGCATCATTATTAATAGATCTGTTAATGAATCTTACGTCCCCAAACTATGGCGTTCAGCTTACATCCTTCCTCTTATCAAAGGAGGCAAGAACACCAACATCACAAATTTTCGCCCTATTGCTCTACTCTCACCAATCTCTAAAATCTTAGAAAAGTGCATCCACCACCAACTTATGCCTTTTCTAACCCAAAACCATCTTCTTACACCAACTCAACATGGCTTTCGCTCTGGCCATAGCACTACTACTGCTCTACTTTCCTTCTTAGAAACTATCAATCAAGCCTGAGATTCAGGTCACCTGGTCTCTACTGTTTTGCTTGATCTCTCAAAAGCTTTTGATACTGTTTCCCATAAACACCTTCTCCTTCATCTATCAAACCTGCATCTCTCATCTAACTCTCTATCCTGGTTCTCTAGCTACTTATCAGATAGGTCTCAGGCAGTCAAATGGAAAAACTCCATCTCCTCCTTCCTACCTATACCAACAAGTGTACCACAGGGATCCATCCTTGGACCCATGCTTTTTAATATTTTTATTAATAACTTTCACACTGCTATCCCCAATACCAAAATTATTCAATACGCAGATGATTCAACCTTAGTCTGCTCTACCTCAAACATCACTGAACTGCTTCTCAAAATCCAAGCTGCCTTCTCAACCACTGAAAACTGGATGCACCAAAACCAACTCTCCCTTAACGCTAACAAATCCAAAATTCTCCTCTTCTACATCAGAAAGTCTTACTCCTATGACAAAGACACTTTCAAAGTCCTTAGTAACTCCAACTCCACTATTGAAGTGGTTCCCTCTGCCAAACTTCTCGGTGTTATAGTCGATGAATTCCTAAAGTTCGACATACACATTCAACCAAATATTAAGAAATCCCACCAAAAACTAGGCATGCTATATAGGAATAATCGCTTTCTCTCTCACTCCACCAGGCACACTTTGGCCACTACCTACCTTTTGCCCTCATTATTACATGGAGCTCCTCTCCTAACCAACTTGTCATCCTCTATCACCTCCAAACTAGAAAGCTGCTACAATAAAATCTCTAAATTTGCCTATAACTGTAAAAATTCCACCCATCATTGCCTTTCCCTTCAATCCCTAAATTGGCTTGAACTACCAAACTACCTAAACTATCTGCAGCTCACCACAGCGCACAAACTTATATTTCAGCCATCTAACTGTCCTGCCCTAGCTAACATCCTTCCACCCTACATCCCCAATAGAACTCTCAGATCCCAACAGCAAAACCTGATTGCTATCAATAAACCTAAAAGTCCAGCTGGCCAACTTCTCTTCTCCTTCACTATTGGCAAGACTTGGAACTCTCTCCCTTCCTCTTTAAGAACAATATCAAACTCTGAAAATTCCAAAACTTAGCTTTTCAAACATCTGTCCACTAAGTGGAAATGCTCATGTCTTCACCCTACCTAAAACTATACAAGAATACACTGATATCCTACCTAGAATGTAAAAAGGTGAGGCAGGGCATATAGTCTACCCCACCTAAAATTATCCAAGAACACATTGATATCCCACATGGAATGAACCCTTGCTCTCAAAATGTCCTGCAATTATTTATCTTTGAACTCCCTTGTGTAAATACTGTAAATATATTTTCTTAACTCTCTTCTCTATGTGCTTATATAATGCATTTTCTCAAATTACTCTATAAGAATAGCTTTATAAACGTATAACCTTTTTAGAATGTACTTATGTGCTTATATAATGCATTTTCTCAAATTACTCTATAAGGACAGCTTTATAATTGTATAACCTTTTTGAATAAACTTAGTGAAGTTGTATTTGACTATTTTGTAATAATGAATGTTCCTATTGTACAAACTGGTCACCTCAATGTATCACTTATATTTTTTCATATTTTGTAATTTGTAATTTGTATTTGTATTTTTGGAGCTTTTCTCCCCGGGCCTCCACTGAAAACGGGTCCCCAGGGCCCAGTGGACCTCCCCGGTAATCAAACTTGAAATAAATAAATAATAAATAAATAAATTATTATGTGTTCGAAGAAGAGAGTCCTCAATCACATAATATAGACCCACCTGGATAATGTCTGTCAGCCAAATGGCTATCCACCAGCTGGCATACTAGTTTGTAACTAACCGCTACAGTTTGTCAGCAATGCTTGATGACCTAATAGTGACAAATGGCTTGTCAGGCTCTGGTAGATGGAGTAAACCATTTTATCCTCATTCATTGCTTTTTTTACCACTCAATGAGGTCCACCTGGTATGGTAGGCATGATCTGCCCTTGACAAAACCAAACTGTGCTTGGTCCAGTGTCTGTAGGTGTATGTCATCTTTAATCATCATTTCCATGATAATTATTTTCCTGGCTTTAAATATTAGACTACTGAGACTTCTGGGGACAGCACTTGTCACTGCATGCTGGTTGGCTTGTGTGCAATTCAATATTGCACTTAATTTTGTCATGGTTTCCAAGAAAAATGTCACCCAAGGTGTCTGAGTCTGTACAGAGTATTGTCAAACACTTTAAGGGAAACTAATACATACGTCCAGTAAAGGTGAGGACAGAGTATTTACACAGTTATTCTGCAGTTAGATACTAATCAAGTAGTGCGTACTGAAAGCAAATACCTTGTGAAGAATATTGAAAAGTGGGGAGTGCCCTGAACTGCTGGTGTCTGGCTACTACTACTGCTGGTCTTATCAAAGCCACACTCTGCTGGAATACAAAGCTCCTATTATTTTACTCTCACCAGAAGCCAAACGTTAGTGTCAAACTCAAGATGAGAAGCAGGCCACAGCCTGTTTGTTGATCCACACAGTTGTTCCACATGATGCAAGGCTCTGTAGGCTTGACATACCCTTTTCCAACTAATTGCCCTGATTAGCAACCAGAGCAGTCATTTGACTTTTTCATGTACTAGCACTGTGTTCTGAGCCTTGTAGGATTTGACTAGGGTATTGACCTCATCATGATTATGAGCACAGCCACTGTATTACAGTACCGTGTTCAATGTCAGGTGACAGATGTCCAAGCTTGCTCTATCAAGCTCCCAGTAGGAGTCATCTATGTTAGGTGACAATTTCACAGCAATTCATGCAGCCTGCTTTTCAACAGCATAATGGTGGACATCTGCATGACATTGATGTGAGGGCTACTGCAGATGACTAGCCACATTTGGCCAATGTGTTTCTCCCTCCCACATGTCCTAGATATATCACAATGTACATTTATATTACCAGAACACAATTCTGTGTTCCACATCATTTCACACAACATCCATTTGCTGTCTGGTAGCTTGACAGTAATTGTAGTCTTGCAAGGATAAAGTAATGACTGCAAAGTTAAACATGTTTTCTGGAGTCTATATTATGAGATCGAAAATCCGTTTCAGCGAACACCACAACACCGGCATGTATAGCGCGAACTACGGCAACGGTGAACATTCAAAACACGAAACACAAAATGTCGAAGTGTCATGGTTGGCCCATCAGCGGTATAGCTCCATAAGGTAAGTGTGAGATAGCTATGGACCTTAGGGTTAGGGTGCGGGTTAAGGTAAATGCATAGATAGTTAATGAATGTAAGGTTTAGTGTAGGGTTAGAAGTAGGGTTTTTGTTAAGTATATGTTTGTGGATTATTTGTTTTGTTTTGGAATATGTCTGTAGGGTAAGTGAGAGATAGTTACGGTCCTTAGGGTTAGGGTGCGGGTTAAGGTAAGTGCATAGATAGTAATGTATGTAAGGTTTAGTGTAGGGTTAGAAGTAGGGTTTGGTTAGTGTATGTATGTGTTTTATTTACTATGTTTGGGTATGTAGTATGTAGCGCGCAGTGGTGTTGGCCAACTATGACGATTCGAGATTTGAAATTTCGTGTTGTAGGGTGTTCGACTTATTTGCAGTTCAAGCTATGTGTGTCGGTGTTGTGGTGTTCACTGAAACGGGTTTTCAATTTTGTAATATAGATCCAGTTTTCTGTGCATGCATGGACATCCACATCTTCACTGCAAAGAGTGCCTAAAGACAGTGTGTCTGAGGCTGTCAACCACAAGGGTGTAGCAGCATGACCCTAACTATGCTGAAGTTGTACATTGTCACATCTGTAGGTAAGCTATTGCGAACCTGCCTAATTATAGGATTAAGGTTAATGCAAGTGCCACATACCTGGCAAAGCATCATACTCAATCGACTATGTTATGCCAAACTGTCAGGTACTGTTTAACCTTAGGATGACAACATAAAGGTGATAACATGTTGCATTTAAGCATCTGTCAGGCCACATCCTAACCATGGCCTGCTATCATGTATACACAAACAAGAATCTATTGCTAACGGTATTATCACTGACTACTGCTGAAAGGTGGAAAGCATCCAAAACCTGCTACTCCTACACCACACAAACACAAATTGCGAGAGATGTGACTATATTAAAAACCTTGAATCCATGCTCTCTGACATACCAGTCAGTACATATGACAATGAGCAGATTGCCAACATGCACACCTCACCTCTAACTCCACCCAAACCTATATCACACATACCTACATGTGCAGAGGTCCTTACCAGACAGATAAGTAAACACCAGACACCTCAGAAACCCAAACACAAGCTTGCTACACATAATCATACCTCTGCAGAACTTAGTACACATAATAGCTCATGCACCACTGTCTCACTGGTCAAACACCTAAGGAAAAACACAAAATCAAACATATTATTCATAGGTGATTACATCACGAGACACACTGATGTGCCTCTCACCAGGCTACATAATAGAAACATCACAGTCAGCTTTCTGTGAGGTGCTGGGATACACCATATCACACTTGCACTCAAGTCTATCAACATCAGGTAATGTTACAACTATGTCATAGTTCCTGTTGGTGTGCATGACTTGAGACATACCTGTCTGGACTGTATGCAGAGACATGACTGAGCTTACAGACTATGTGTCTCAGGTGAGTATACCATTGGCCTTGAGCTGCATTTTACTGCCAACTATGATGATGGCTTAATACAAACAGAAAATGATTGACTTCAATAATTGCCTTAATGTGTGGTGTCATTGTAAGAGTATCCACTATCTGTCATTCTGTGGTGACCTGCTCAACAGACCTCAATGCTTTTCCAGAAATAGTCTTCATCTGTCACCCATGGGATTTTGGCTACTGGTCAAGGCCATTTCCACCCCCCAAAGTGTGCCTTTTAGATGGTGTCTCAAGGGAAAATTTTCCAGTGAGAAAACACCATTGACAAACAACATCACAGTTATGCTGCTAAACGCTAGAAATGGTAACACAAATCTCCACTCACTGGAAGCTGTCCCCACCTGGGAAGATGCAGACATTTGTGCAATCACAGATATCTGATTCGAGGCTGTGGAGAGCACCACATCCATATCAGGCTACACCTCCTTCCACACGTCTAGACAAACTTAAAGCATGCAAAGTAATGGAGGTGGTGTATGCATATTCATTAAGGATAGATACACATCCTGATAGATTAGACAGCATGATTCCCTGGAGAAACTGCAGGTGCTATTGACTGCTTGTTGAGCACCTAGTCAAACCATTGCCAGCTACAGGAGTAACTCCATGAATCAGGACACCCACTCTGCTTATTTGGATCTACTTGAGTCTATCAAGATGTATCAAAACAAGATGGTTTTGGGTGACTTTAATTACCCACCAACTGGGTAGATTACTTGTGCTGTACCTCACTTGCCCAGAGGTTAGTCGACTTCCTTAACTACAATGCCCTGAAGCAGTGGATTGACATCCACACAAGGGGAGCCAACGTACTGGATCAGGTGCTTAACAATATGAGTGACCACTGTAGATCCCCTACTGAGAGGTCCTCCCTGGTGAGATCTGACCACAAATTGGTATCATTCTAAGTAAGAATCACACCTGACATCCCCGCCTTGCAGCAGATAAAGTAATAAAGTTCAACAAAGCAGATTATAACATACTATAGGATGGTATAAATTGCTTGACTGCACCACCCCTTCAGATGGAACATACAAGTATGCCGAGCATTACATCAATGCTTTATACAAGCACCTGTACAACTGCACTGACTCACCTGTACCTTGACAGGAGCAAAACCAGCTCCTCATGGCACAGCAAACCTGCCTGGTGGACAACTGCTATTAGCCCCCATAAAATGGGAGCACTCCCTTCTCAGCTTAAACAAGCAAATAAGTGTTGTTGTAAAGTCCGGCAAAACAAAGTATGGAATAAAATTAGCCTCCTCCATAAAGGACAACCACAAGGCATTGTGTAGTTACATGTGTAATGTAAAAGGAAAGGTGTGCAGTGGTACCAACGTCTTAGTTAATGATACCACATATAATGAACCTGTAAACATAGCTAACCTGTTGGGTGACAGGTTCTGTGACAGCTACACTCCCCTATCCCCACCACATGTACATCATAACATCCCTATAACCTGTCCCATACCTTGTATCTCTAAAGGGCACGTAGTAAATGGCCTCTCTAAGGTGACAAACATAGCATCTATTGCACCAACTAACATGCCAGGCTGTGTCTTACATGGGATCCAACATGGATTACTAACACCATTGGGAACTCTGCAATCATAGTGTAACCACTGTCTCCATCCCAGATTACTGGAAAATGGCCACTGTTATCCCCTTGCATAGAGGTGTTGCATCCACTGATCACAGGAACTGTAGACCTATTAGCCTGACTAGCCATATCTGTAAGGCCATTTGGCAAATCATCATGGACCCTATCAACAAGGATATAGGTGATATACAAACACTTGACCCTACACTGTTTGGATTTGTGAAAGGCAGATCATGCCTGTTAAATCTGGTAAACATCTAGGAGGCAGTCGTGAATTACCTGGATGAGGGGAGATCTATGCATACAACCATCTGGACTTAGCCAAGCTGTTTGTCACTATTTCCCACACATATATCATTGACAAACCCACCCAGCTAGCCATCAACGGTAATACCATTAGAGGGGTCCATAACTGGCTCACTGATAGAACTTATATAGTCAAAGTAGGGGAATCCACTTCCAATAGCAGAGCTGTAAACAGTGGTGTTCCACAGGATTCAGTCCTGGGTCCTCTAATGTTTGGAATCCATTTATCCAATGTACAATCATAAAGTGAATGTCTGTGGCTGACAAGGTTTGCTGATGCCTGCAAACTGGGAGCAGTCATAAAATCTCAAAATTATGCCAACATACTACAAGGGGAATTACATGAACAAACGATTGTTGCCATAATCATGGCCTTAAACCCCTTAAAAATATATGTAGTATCATTCCTTTCAGTACCAGCAATGTTCCTGCTAAGTAGCACATCAGCAGCAACGCCTTATATACATACTCAGTGATACACTAGACATACAGACCTGGGCACACAGGTGCACACCTACCTTACCTTAGATCACCATGTCTCCACAGTGATAAGAAGAGAATTATATCTTGCCCATGTCATAACTGAGGGCAATGTCACCTGAAAATGAAGTAGTTATAACCGCCATGTACTCTTCCCTCAGCAGGCCAATATTTGAGCACAATGGCCATTTTGTCCTGTACCTTTCCAAGCACCAGTGGCAGTTTCACACAGCACAAAGGTTCCTCACAAAGGAAATTCAAGGCTTCAGCATTGTCTGAAATTACTGTCATTTTATTCTGTGTCATACAGACTACTCAGAGGTGATCTTTGCCTTGCATACAAGGCAATCTCTGACCCTGCTTTATTGGAAATGCTGCATTTCCATAAGTCATATGGTACATGGATTACTCACTGGATTTTAACCTGGTATGTGACATCAATGAAAAATGCTGGAGGGAGAGATATGTCTACCAGAGTTTAACAAACCTTTGGAACAGATTACCACTTAATGTCAAACAGAGCACCTCATTGTCCTTCAGATACAATCTGTACTATTGGATGGTTGACCATAATTTTCCCCCAGGGGCTTCTCCTGTGTCTCTCTTGGGCAGGGGCAATAGGTGCTGATTGTGAAAATAAGGGTAAGACTTGGCTAGGATTGTAAGGACCTTAGGGCCATCAGCCTAGTAAATTCCAATGATCCTATGATCCCATAGGCTGATGTAAAATGCTATGACTAACAGTTAGCTTGGCTACAGTGAGAATAGCAGCACTATCAATTAATTTTTACAGAATACTCCACACACACACACACACACACACACACACACACACACACACACACACACACACACACACACACACACACATGCACGCACGCACACATGCACACACACACACACACACACACACACACACACACACACACACACACACACACACACACACGCATAAAGTTATCTACAATGGGATTAGAACCCCTACCTATCTAGTCTAATACACTACAGACCACAGTACTTAAAGCACATGTCATGGCTCAAGTCTGACACTGACATGTCTTTAGGTACTCTAATGCTAGATGACATCAGCAGACCTTGTAGAAGACAGGAATTTTGAGGTCTGCACCACCTGCTATGCCCAAATACTGCAAAAACCTGCCTCTTTCTAAGTCAGTGTAGTAATCATATTTGTTTTGCAGGAAAATGCACATACACACAGGCTGACATTAAGATGGCTGTTGGTAGTCTTATGGTAGATGACATCAGCAGGCCTTGTGGAACACAAGAGTTTAAAGGCCTGCATCAACTGCAAGGGCCAAAAAGTGCAGATCCATTGCACTTTGGATGTCAATGGAAGATTCGCACTTGTTTTGTAGAGAGATGCACATACACACAAACATGCCAAATGGGTTGGAGTGAAATTAAAACCCCTATCAATCTAGTCTTACACACTACAGAACAAAGTACTTAACACAAGTGCCATGGCTCTAGTTTGCATTATAAATGACTGCAGGTGAACTACTTGCAGAGGACATAAACAAGGTCTGTGCTGAGCAGCATGTGTGGCCTGCAGAGTAACATTGCATCTTGCTGTCATCTGCATCTAATACTCTAGCTGTCAGATAACTGTTTTTATCCTAGCTATGTGGCAACAGTAGCTGTTTTGGCCATATGGGTCTGTTTGTATTTGGATGGACAAGCCTGTGGCCAAAAACAATTTGCCCTGTGAATGTGTGAGTACACAACATTATACATAACAGAACTTGTTCACTTGTTGGTGTATGTCTGGTGACATTTAGCAGGCATGGAGGGGGCTGTAAGTAAGTGCATTATCTACTGCTGAGCACTTATTTTTGGTCATTTGACCAACATTATATATGTGTCACAGTGTAGCTTTACTCACCATAAGGTTCTGGTGTCATTCTGAGGGGATCTAGTATCTGTTTGCCTGGGAAGACGTGATCAATAGACTATGATGCTTTGCCAGAGATGGCCTGCACCTGACGCCCTTGGGATTCTGGATACTGGCTAAAGCTCTTGCCACCCCTATAGTGTCTTTTTTAGGCAAGGTTCAAATGACAAGTTCACCACGTTAACAGGTACAAGCAAGCAAAATCTGAGGGTAATGCTACTCAGTGCTAGAAGTCTAAACCTCAAAATGCATTCACTCGAGGCACTCCTTAAAATGGAGAACATCGACATTTCTGCAGTGACAGAGACCTGGTTCAAGGTTCCAGAGTGCACCCCTGCATTGCCAGGCTATAATTCATAACACACCTTTCAGCCACCTAACCTGAACCGAAACACTAAAGGTGGAGGTGTGTCCATATTCATTAAGGATATACACACCTCCAGGCTAGTTGCTCAGCATAATGCATCTGAGATTATCCAAGTGCAACTAACTCTGGGCAAGACTGCAATCCAAATTGTAACTTGCTACAGATCACCCACCATGCCACAGGATTCCCACTCCTCATTTCTTGATACACTGGAAAATATTAGGGTACAACCCAACACCCTAATCAGTGATTTCAACTACCCCATCATTAACTGGGAAAACTACTCATGTACCAACTCTTTTGCTCAATGTTTTCTGGAATTTATAAATTCCAGTGCCTTGGATCAACTTATCCACACCCCCACCAGGGGCAGCAATATCCTAGACCTGGTCATTACCAACATGGGCGCCGGTGTTCCACACCAAAGGTCCATTCCTCTTTGGTCAGATCCGACCACAAACAAATCACCCTAGATATCCACATCCCACCCTCACCCCATTAAAGAAACCAGCATAAAAGTTTCTCCAAAGCCAACTTCACACTTCTTAAGACAGAAGTGACAAACTTCACAGCATCCATGTAGATGGACAATAGAGGTATGATTGCTAAATCCTACACAAATGCACTTTATAAGCACTTACACGAGTGCATGAATTGTGCTATCCCTAACAGAACCAAGATGCTATCCTCCAAAAAAAGGAAGCCAACATGGTAGTCCTCTGCCAAAAACAAACTCTACAACAGAAGAAAGAAACTGTTGCAAAAAAGAGTAAAATCCCATGATTGGAGGAACTCCTTGGTCAGCCTCAGTAAGAAGCTGAGATCCCTCATAAAATCCTCCAAAGCTAGTTACAAAAACAAAATCGATACTGATTCTAAAGACAACCACAAAGCATTCTATAGCTATGTCAAGAATCTCAATGGCAACACTCAGATCTGCTCTGAGTTACAGCACAATTGCACTAAATATACAGAACCAATTGATATTGCCAACATCCTAGCACATAGGTTCAGTGCTAACTTTATCCCCCTCTCACCACCTAAAGGGGCCATCTCTATACCAGAAGACTGCAAAGTCCCTGTAATCACAGCTGCACAGGTAAAAAACACACTCTCCAAAGCCAAGAACACAGCATCCATGGGACCTGACAACATCCCAGGCTGCGTTCTACAAGAACAGCAGAATGAACTGGCACCCCACCTAAGCAACATGTTCTATCATAGCCTCACCTCAGGCATTGTTCCCACTGAATGCTGCACAGCAACAGTTATCCCAGTCCACAAAGGGGGATTCAGCACGGACCTCGGGAACTACTGCCACATTAGCCTAGAGCCTGGTCTGCAAGGCCATGGAACATATCATCATGGATCTTATACACAAAGACAATGGTAATCTCCAAACTCTGGACCACACCCAGTTCAGGTTTGTAAAAGGCAGATCATGTCTCCTAAACCTGATAGACTTCTTTGAAGCAGTCACCAAAGCCATAGACGGGGTAAGGTGGTTCACACAGCCTATCTAGATCTCCCCAAGGCTTTTGACATCATCCCCAATCTGGGATTATAGATAAACTCACTAAACTCAGTAAACTAGGTATAAATCTCTATGTCACTAGATGGGTTGCCAACTGAATCACTGACATAACCCACACTGTGAAAGTAGCAGACTCCAAATCTGACTTCAGACCAGTGACAAGTGGAGTACCACAGGGTTCAGTCCTGGGTCCTCTCCTGTTTGGTATCTACTTTTCTGAAGTACAGGCTAACACAAAAGGTCTTTGACTAATGAAGTTCACAGATGACTGCAAACTAGGAGTTATAATCGAAACTCCTAACGATGTGGACAAAAGGGCCTCATGGAGACAGATGCCTGATGTCAAAGCCATAGCCTTAAGCTCACTACCAAAATGTTCATTGTCATCCCCTTTGGCAAAAGCTCTGTACCCATGAGCTACCACACAGGTGGCAGTCTACTTAACACCTAAAGTGTGATAAGAGACCTTGAGACACAGGTAGACAGTAGTCTCTCCTTTGATAATCACATCACCACAGTAGTCAGGAAATCCTTCTACGTAGCACACCTCATCACAAAAGATTTCTCATCCAGGAAAAAAAGAGGTCATTGTTCCCCTCTACTTCTCACTCATTAGACCCATTATAGAGTACAATGCCCCTTTTGGTATGTACCTCACAAGACATCTACAACAACTAGAAAGGCAACAGAAATACCTCACAAAGAGGATTACCGGCCTCAAACAGATGCTCTATGCAGACCGTCTCAAAAAACGCCAGCTTTACTCCAACGCATATCGCCTAATCAGAGATGATCTCTGCCTAACATACAAAGCTATGTTAAACCAAGAGCTGGTGGACATGCTCCACTTAAGAAATCCCAATCCCTCTGAGCTACACACTCTAGGGACATAAACCTTGTCACTACAATAAACAGAACATGCTGGAGGTATAGATTCCTGTCCCACAGACTTCCCATACTCTCGAACAAACTACCTATCTATATCAAACAAAGCTCATCATTAGCACTCTTCAAGAAAAATCTTGAGGATTGGATGGGAAATAGGAAATTCACCCTGGGGATAACCTCTGTGTCTCTGCTCAACAGGAGCACAGGAAAATAATTTTCTTGGGTGGCGAAAGCCAGGGAACCTTTTGGCTAGGCTTATATAGGCCCTAGAGCCAATAGCCTAGTACTTTCCTAAGAACCTATAATCTGGGTATCTACACACACACATGTACACACACACACACACACACACACACACACACACACACACACACACACACACACACACATATATGCTTGCATATATATGTATATAAATATATATATATATATATATATATATATATATATATATATATATATATATATATATATATATATATATATATATATATATATATATATATATATATATATATATGTGTGTGTGTGTGTGTGTGTGTGTGTGTGTGTGTGTGTGTGTGTGTATATATATATATATATATATATATATATATATATGTGTGTGTGTGTGTGTGTGTGTGTGTGTGTGTGTGTGTGTGTGTGTGTGTTATCTAGATATATGGGGAGAGACAGAGATGTGTGTGTGTGTGTGTGTGTGTGTGTGTATATATATATATATATATATATATATATATATATATATATATATATATATATATATATATATATATATATATATACATATATGCATTTATACACACACAAACACATACATATATATAGGGAGACAGAGATAGTGAGAGACATATATATATATATAGGTCTACGTTTCTTGATCAAAATTTCAAAATCTCAAACAAGTAATGTAGAAACCCACTTAAGCGAAATTGCACTACATCATAAGTGTACTTTCGCAAAAGCTGATTTAAAACAAACTACTTTAAACTCTATTTTGCAGGGGGGCAAGCCCCCCTGCACTCCCCATGTGGGGGCTATGCCCCCCACCCCCCACTCAAATATACTAACTCCAAGACCTCACTACAGTGAGGAAAAGGGTACATTTCCTTATCCCCACTGTAATATACTTCGGTAAATCGGCTTATGCGAAAGTGCACTGTCAATGTAGTGCACCTTCGCTTAAGTGGTTTTGATGTTCTGTTTGTCAAAAAGGGTGTTTTTGACAAACAGAAGTAAACCCATATATATATATATATATATATATATATATATATATATATATATATTTTTTTTTTTTTTAAGTCATTGTGCGAGGAGCAATGGATTTGCACTCTGCTTAACTAAGTGTATGAGTATGCCCAGTGGGAGCTTTGGCTAGTTAGAAACTGACTCCAGCTCACAGCTAGCTGTACTTCAGTCTGGGATTTTGTGCATTACACAATATGGCATCTGTCCCTGTTTCTGCTCTCCTGCACTTCACTAACATTGGCTAAGATTTTCTAAAGTTGTCTTATGTAATCAATATGTGAAAGAGGTTAATAATAGTACAGCACACAAAGACTGCCTGTAAACCACAACTATTAATACTTCATATCCAAAAAAAGTAAATACTTCTAGATTAGAACCATGAATGCCATCACACAAGGTAATTGCTTTTGTCCTTTGAGTGACAGAAGCTGCTTAACAAACAGGGGTCATTCATCACACAGTCACCTGCATAAATAAGTACATCAGTTATTCTTTCTTTACTTAAAACATACAATGTATGATCAATTTCTGTATTATTGTCCTGAGACTAAATGAAATGCTTATATACCATAGATGAGTTGCAGTTAAAGCAGTTACAATGAAACACTGTTGTGTTGAGAGTGGGGGAACAACACCACATATTCTGCTGGTGACTATCATTTAACCTGAGTGTCCAACATCTCCCTTCCATGATGTACCAGTAATCTGTTGCAGTAGGACTGCATGAATATTCCATGCATGAGGCTTGCTGAATAGAAATGTAAACATGTTAGTGGAATGGGTATCTGTAATCCCATGTGGATTACATTTCTGTCCATCTAGCCCATTATAGACACTTGCATAATGTACCCGGTCCATACATACAGTGACATATCATAATAATCCTTTTGAGTACTGTGTAATTTACAGACTTACCATGCAAATGCAGCAGTTGACACAACTGTAATTCAGAGCTGACTCTGTCTGATGCAAGCAGGACACAGCCAATACCTGGAGAGGTACAGGATGTATGAGTTGCTTGGCATAAATTTTAATTTATGTATATGAGTAGGAGTAAGGTGCCATCTCCTAGGTTCCTAGGTTGTCAGTGAATGTGCTATGTGCTGTCTCTTAGCCAAAGGCAAAGCACACAGAGCATGCCTACATCTGCCTATGGGGACATCAGAAGGGGGTTCCTCCTCCGAGTCCTCCTGTGACTTTGGGTGTGCTGACCTAGGCAGTGATGGGGGGCTGTATATCCCTTCCCTTTGCTGATCCTGATGCAGCTGTTTCTGCAGGATCAGATTGTGTAGCACATCACATACTGTGAATATCTGTGCACATGTGGCTGGAGTATAGTGCAGGGCTCCACCGGATATATCAAGGCACCGGAACCATGACTTCAGAAGCCCAAACAGATGCTCTGTGATGTTCTTAGTTTGTGCATGTGCCTCATTATGGAGTTCTTCCATGAGTGTGTGTGCATTTCTGATGGGTGTCATCATCCATGCTTCTAGGGCATAGCCAGCATCCCCCAGTAGTAGCAGTAGTAGTAGTCCCCCTAGCAACCATCTGGTATAGCTGTGATGTGCGCCAGATATGGGAGTCATGATAACTGCCAGGGTTGTCAGCACACACATTCAGGATAATCCCCTAGGCATTGTACACAACCTGGCAGTTGATGGAGTGATACCCCTTGCAATAAATGTAGATTTACCCTGCTCACCAGGTGTTGCCTTGATGTGTACGTGTGCAATCTATGGCACCCAGTACTTCAGGGTAGTGTCCTACATGGTAGAAGTGTTGCATACTGTTGACCTTTGCCTCAGGGGAAAGGGGAAAAGATATGTGCTCACTAGCATGTTGAAGCATAGCATCCAGGAATTGGTGGAGTTTCCTGGATGCCGATGCCTGTGACACCCCCATCATGTCTGCAGTTGGTCTTTGAAAAGTACCTGTAGCTAGTATTTTAAGGGCCAGACATACCTTTGTTTCCACTGGGATGGGTTCCCCTCTGTTAACTCTGGCTCTGAGCTCAGGGTGGCAGAGATCAGTGGGTCCTTATAATATATCCCTGTCCACCCTGTAATACTCTACAAACTCCAGCTCATGTAGCTCCTGGAAGGTTACCCTGGATCTGAATACTCTTCTCCTTCTGAGCCTAGGTCTATTGTCAGTAGCATCAGCAGCATTGACTTCAGCATCTGGCACATACAGATGGAGCATAGCTGCAGCAGCCCCTAGCATTATCCCAGTTAAAATTCCCAAGTCTCTACTCTGATGGTCCAGAGTACTGAGGGAAAATCAGAATGTAGGATGTATGCATATTTTGCACAGTTCTGCTTTAGGTCTACCATGTGGGATTGGCTAGTTATGATACAGTTCACCTGCCCAGGATATAACTGACATAATTTAAAGACTCTACTTTAGTGTGTGATGCGGCACTATGCACCATAGCTCACTGCATAGCTTATACAAAAGCCATAAATAGTCATTTAATATATCCAGTTTTAATTGATTGCTGACTACGTCATCACTGTCACATGAGTGGTCTGCTCATGCGAACATGCTAACCTGTGCATCGTGCAGCATAGCTTATACAACGGTAATAATTATTCATTGAATGCATCCGTTTTCAATTACTTGCTGCCTACATCATCACTGTGACCTGGGTGGTCTGTCCGCGTGGATATGCTAAGCTATGAGGCGCACCATGCAAACATGTGTGCTGGGAACAAAAAATCCTAAAAATATTAAGACACACAGCCCCCTCCGAAGTCATCCACATCCAGTGAGAATACTAACATCATGTAGGAGCCTACATGAATTTGATATGCGGACATGGTTGTTCCTTTTAGCAGTTCAAGAAATCCACCTAATTTACATACATATCCATGCTGACAACCTAGAAACTACATGGTTCATAACCATGTGAGTTGGGTAAAAGTACATATACACCATTGTATGAACCTGACACTAGGTCCTACAGTACATTTGTCAAAACCATATTAGAAATGTTATTTTTTATTTCTGTTAAGCATATTTGCGAACTGCTTCACATAGCACAAACATGCCAGAGTTATTAAAAAATGTATTATTAATTTTACATATTCCTTTCCTTTTTCAGACATCCACAATGTACCTTTTACACATATATGTATGTAATCTAACATTTTTAGGGGGGGTTATGTCCATATTTGTGGACTTTTACATCCCATTCTGTCTGTGTAGACTCCTGTAAGTGGAAAACATCCACATAAACTAAGAACACTGACATGGAGTCTACACGGATGCCTTTCTGCTTGTTGGATCACTCCACCTGGCTCATTTGCATAAGAGTGACCTGCTTATAAAGAAATTTGCATTCCATGGAAGTTTCCCTGTTTGTGTGTGCTTGCACACTGCTAAGCAATGCTTACTGAATCTAAAATTGTTTGTTCTCATGTACGCATTGCGGCATGATGTTTACACCAAAAAAATCATGAAGGCTTTACTGAATTCCTCCAAATATCTTTTCCACTACTTATTGCACCTTTTTCTTCATCTTCTTACAGTCTCATATGTATTTGCTTATACAGCTGTGTTTGTCTCCTAAATTTAGTAATTCCTTATCATCAATTAGAAAATTCCAGTTATTGCACATCTTTTTACCAAATCTGAAAGTATGAACACATGATGTTTGTCTGTAATTTCACTTACTGTTTCATTTTCAATATATACGTTTTTCTGTTGATATATTGTTTAATACTAGGGTTATAGAGTATGTGGTATGGAAGAACTACTATGGCAGAGCTAGCCACCATGGGGTGTAAACCTTGACTGTAGATGATTTTCACTGTTGAAAGTGACACCCTGTCCCCATCTGCAAATGGAAAGAAGGGGGTTGTGGATGGATGGATGAATATTTGTTTTGTGCAATCAACAGCATTTTACTCTTTTGCTTCTCCAAAAGCATATTATGATATCCCCTCTATTTAAATTGAATTAGTGAAGGTTAGTGAATCTTACTGAAGTAAGGCACAACAGCCCACTCGATTTGCCCAAAATATAAGCCATTACATGTCCGTTAGACTACCAACCAACATATCAGCAATGACAATAGTGATGAGGAACTTACTGAACTGTATAATTCAGCAATTTATCACCAGTTTAGAATATACATATTCAAAATGAGATTGTTACTTTGCAGAATGGCAAACCCCATTTCACTGCCATATAGAGTTTTCCATGCCAACACCCTAATCTTTACTCAACAACTCCAGTTTCACAAACGAGTCATTAAGTGGAGCCAGATTGCATTGCATAGTGTGACAAGAAATGACTTTCTACATTACTGTATGATTTAGAGTGGTTATACACAGTCTATTGTACCCCAGAGCAGAAAAAGGTAATTGAGGGCTATATGTATGATACAAAGTAAGTGAGTATCATCAGAAATTATTGGTGCTGTATGAATAATTACAGCCAACATTTTTGGAGATGGGTTATCACCATTCCTCAGAGATTAATAATATCAGTACAGAATCACAATGCCATGCTCCTTATACCTCTCCATGCAAATTAAAGTCTAAATCAACCATATCACAAGTAGTAAATATAGAAACAGAGAGAAAAGAAAAGAAAATGGGGACTTTAGAAAATCGTAGGAGCAAATTGCATACATAAATGGGAATTGTGGAAACAATACATGCAGAATAGAGTTTTGAAGGAGGAATGAGATTTAAGGGAAGGCAGGAACTGAATGAGCTATGTAATGTTTGATTGACAATGACTTTAGAGAGGATTATATGTGATACATAATGTTTGCAACTGAAAATATGTCAAGATGGTTTATTTTCATTTATATAAATTTATGATTGCTTCCGTCATAAGTGATAAATTAGTAAAGATCTGTTTATTAAAAAAAACATGCAAAATAGGAAGTGCAAGACAGCCACACAAAAATATTACCATCCAAAATTAATCAAGAATCATCTCCTGAAGCTTTCATTAAGTTCACGGAAAATATGTCAGTGATGTATAGTTATGCCATTTCTAAATCCACAGGGACAATATATGGGATTTACTATCTGTATATTTGATAAAGCAGAACATTAAAATAGATAGCTGCATTGTCTGATGTGAAGGAAACTGACTTTTATCAATGATTCATCTGTAGCTGATACAGACTTAAAAGTTGGCAATGCGCAACACAGCACATCTCATAGTAACACAGTGATAAAAATACTTATCCAAAATCAGGGGGTGCAAGACCTAACACATTACAAATTGTTAACTGTTGAAGGTGCCTTTCCACAAGCTCTACATGTGTCATTAGCTGTATATGTTCCTGTCAAATTAATGACTAGCTGGGATACTAGGACTGCACCAAAGTCATGTATCTTCATGACACAGAAATAAGATGCATTATCTTGTATATGAAATTGAAAGAAGTTGTAGAGTTTATGGACCTACAAAGTGGTCATTTTGTGGTTTACAGATTATGAGCATGTATCCATCAATACTGCATTTACTAACTTCCAGAATACTTTGATTCCACCTTTCCCAGGTGGTATGGAGGTGCATACAAACTCATGGACTTGTTAAACAATGTTGTGCTTCTCCCATCGAGCAAAAAAAACAACTTACTAGACCTAATATTATATTTATGTCAACCACAAAGACGTGTTCATCACTTCTACAGTTAAACCTTAAATGCACTCCATAATAGCCAGTATAGTCATATAACTGAAATTTGCATATGTAGCTGGTCAGCCAAAGGCATATAGACGCAAGGAACTTCCCCCCACCATTCTTAAAAGACTCTATTAGTTTTTAACAAACTTATGCCTGTCAAATGCTGGACTAATCAGCCTGCTTTAAGACATTTCTTACCTGATAGTACTACACAATAAAACCCCTTTTTTCTTACTATTAACAGTACATAGCCTTTTTTCTATTAGACTTTTTACTGATTGTTTCTGGACTGTGCTTGCCTCTGGGCTTGGCTCCTCAACCCACTCCATTCGACCTTGCTTCACTCAGGCTCATGCTGCTATACTACCCTACCCCCATTTCCACCCACCCCCACTTTCCTTACACGTATTAACCTAAACCAAACCTTTCTAACTCATTGTCCTATAACTTCTAGCTACCTCATCCAACACACCCGCAATCATTTTTTTTTCATTTTGTCCCCCTCCCACCTCACTAACCATTATTTTCATCCCTCATATAACATTGCCACCCCATCACTGTATCAGTACATTTTTATCTCCCTACTAAACTGCAGACATCAAATCACCCATATTGTTCTCCTATTTCCCTACTATTTTACCATGTCAGTTATCACCACTCTTTTGAACAACTCTCTCCTACTCACTACTTTCTACCTAGCCTCCCTATCCCCTTCCTTCATCACATCAAACATATCACACAACCCTTCTCCTACACTCCCCACTATTACATACCATACAAAGCCAAATATCCATTTTCACATCTATTCTAACCTCTACAGTAACACTAACATATTGTTCTTTCAGTATAAGTATGTCCATACCCCCAAACCTCTTTCCTATCCAGATTTCTTTCAACTAATATCCAAGTTCAAACTCTCTCTCCTTCTACACTCACTAACAGAAATCAATCTCCAAGCTGACATACATCCTAACCCAGGACCCACATAGCTACTCCCACCCCATCCAATAACATCCAGCACACCTGCTAATATTGCCCTCCACCTTCATCCTCTAAAAAATTCCAAATCAGACTTACTCATAGCTAATTTTAATTTCAGAAGAATCACAAACAACTAGTGAATTTCATGCAGCACTAACTACCTACAGTCCTGATATAGTAATTATTACAGAGACATGGCTAAAATTTCACATTAAAAATGAGGAAATACTTACTAGTGGTTATAATGTTATTACACAAGATAGGCTGAACAAGCATGGTGGAGGAATTACCATCATGTATAAAAATTTCCTTAAAACTGAAAAATTAATCTGTACTCCCCCAGATCTCTCATAAGCAGAACTTCTAACTACCCAATTTAAAGTAACTCCACATAAAACCATCATAATAATTGCCTCCTACCTACCACAAGGAAATAATCTACCTACCATTGAAAGTCTTTTATCTTGGGCATCCTCTACTTTCAACCATGAAATTATAGTGCTAGGTAATTTCAACTTTGACTGGCAATCCTGCTCATCTGACAACCCCTCCAATTTTATCAATTTATTCAATTTCACCCAAACTATAAACTTCCCTATTAGAATCGATAAACAGACCAAGAAATAATCTATTCTAGACTGGATACTAACCAATAACCCCAACTAGGCCCTCCAGGCTGGGTGCCTCTCTGATTCTCTCAATGATCACTCCCCTACCTTTCTTCTAAGGAAATACATCCACTCCCCCTGTAATGTCATTTTCAAACACATATATAACAAAATAATTTTTTCCACTACCATCTTAAATTCCCTATTACAAAACTGCAACTGGTCACCTCTAAAATCACTCCACCTAGACCACGCTGTACAATAATTTAATGATACCTTCCTCAACATCCTTAATAACCTTGCTCCAGCAAGAAAAAGTTGCTCCAAAGCCAAAACCTACCTTGGGTAACCAAAGATGCTAAATCACTTATTAAACAAAACTCCCAAAACCTCAGAAATCTACACATCTTACAAACAACTAAGAAACCTAACTAAGAAGCAAATATTATCTGATAAAAATCTTATTTTCTAGCTTGTCAACAAAAACACATAAATAACCCACAAACAATTTGGCAAAACCTTAACTACCTCCTCAACTCTGGCAAAACCTCTACCCCTGCACTATCTACAACAAATAGCACTGAATGTATAGCATCCCAATTTAACTCTCATTTCATCACAACTGTCACCCCACTTTTAAACAACAAATCTAACCAACCCCTTACATTGGCTGTCTCTACTAATTTTAAACCCATCTACTTCTCTTTTAAACTCATACAAACCTCTTAAATAAAAAAAAAACTCCTATCAATACCTGTCTAGCAAGTGAACAACTCTCTAATGACTTCTTAAAAACTGCTGCAAGCTCCATCGCCTATCCCATATCTATCACAATTAATTGTTTCATCGCAGAACAATATGTCCCCATACTATGGAAAATATCCCATATCATTCCCCTCCACAAGGGAGGCCCATCTAAAGATCTCTCTAATTATTGGCCCATTGCTATTGTCTCACCCCTAGCCAAAATCTTAGAGAAATTTATCCATAAGCAGCTCCTAGAACACCTCACTACAAATAACCTCGTATCAAGTTCACAGCATGGCTTCCATACAAAACACAGTACCTCCACAGCCCTCATAAGTTTTATTAACTACATCAATCTCCTCAAAAACAATGGACAACTAGTTTCTACTACATTCCTTGATATGTCCAAAGCTTTTGATACGGTATCCCATTAACTATTACTCAACACTCTAGCCTCCCTCATCTTCAACTCTACAGCTCGCAACTGGTTCTTTAGCTACCTTACTAATCGACAACAGGCAACTAAATGGAATAATAAACTCCCCACACTCCTCCCAGTCTCTGTTGAGGTTCCTCAGGGTTCCATCCTTGGCCCTCTCCTTTTTATCATATTCACAAATAGTCTAAACACTGCCACTAAATCTGTTTCTATTATTCAACATGCTGATGATGCTACTCTTATTTGCTCTGCTCTCACACCATGAGAACTCCATGATAAACTGCAAAAGTCATTTATAGATATTGAAAATTACCTAAATGAACTTCAACTCATCCTAAACCTGAATAAAACAAAATTAATGATCTTCTCCAACAGGAAATCCAAAATATAACCACCTCCTATCTCCATCTACTTCACTAATGACACTATAATAGTACCAATTAACCAAACAAAACTACATGGTGTCACGATAGCCAACACCCTAACTTTCAATAAACATATATCACTCCCGATAAAGAAAGTTCACATCAAACCTGGTGCTCTATTAAAGGGCCATACCTTACCTCAAAATGCCAGACTAGCCACAGCTAGATTCCACCTCCTATCTACTCTTATCTACAGTTCTCAACTTTTCACTAACCTGCACAAGTCTGATTTACATCTACTTGATTCCTGCTATAACAAAATAGGAAAAATTGCTGCTAATATACCCAACGGGACCCATCATTGCCTTGCTCTTCAAAAATTACACACTGGCATGAATTTCCCAATCTGTTATTGCTCAATCAGCTCACCACTGTCCACTCTATTACCCACAAACCTGAAAACTGCCTTGCACTCTCCAACCTAGTGCAAATAAATACCAACCCCAGGACCCTTAGATCCCCGATAAACTTATACTCAAGGTTACAAAGTCCCATAATTAGTTCAGTGACTCTCTCTTCTCCTTCAAAGTAGCCAAACAGTGGAACCTATTACCCCAGAATATCTTAAAAATTGCAGATCGTCATAGCTTCAAAAAACTCCTAAAAGAATACCTTACTCAACAATGGCTATGCTCTTGCAATACTCCTGGCTAGTTTCTCATGCCTTCGATCAAATATTTTCTATTCTGCTATCTTCTTGTCTTACTTTTTACAAATGAAAATGCCACAATGGTTTTAGTTTTATATATATATATATATATATATATATATATGTATATATATATGTATATATATATATATATATATATATATATATATATATATATATATATATATATATATATATATATATATATGTATATATAAAATGAGTTTCATATTACTGTCTGAAATAAGGCTTAAGAAATGTAATGTTTTCTGTTTTACATTCACCTTTTTGTAAATTGTGATTGCTGGCAACTGTCAAACTTTTTTGTATATCTTTTGTAAATCTTTTTAAACATTTTTGTAATCTCTTTATACTATTGTTATGAAGCTTATCTCGCCGTGTCATCACTGTAAACAGGCTACTTGCCCAGCCGGACTCTACCCGGTTAATAAACGTAAAATATATATAAATAAATAAATATCCAACACACCATTCTAACATGAAGAGGCTTCCACCTATGATCTTGTCAATGCTGTAATCCAGGTTTGATTTCAGTATTTACCACCTAACTAGGTAACAAAATAACATGTTTGCAGCATCATATAGATCAAGAAGCATACTGTTAAAATAAGCAATTTTACTGTGGGACATGCTCTGAAAAATACTAAATGACCAGAGCAGAAATGACTATTTCTATGAGGATAAGTTGATGGGGAAAAGCCACTTGTCTGGAATGTAGAACATCTACCTCCGGAAAGTTGTAATCACAACTACCTCACAGAATAATAAAGCCAATGGCATCAGAGATTTATTGCATTTACTGCCATACAGTCATGGACTGGGGATGTTGAATAAAAACTACTAGAACTGCATATATAAGTATATGAAAATATGTAATCATCTCATGAAAGCACATGATCATGCATTGGGCAAGAATGTCTCAAAAAGCAGCAATTTATCTATGTGTGACTTTTTGTTGTTGTTTCCTAATTTCTTAAACAAATTAGCCCATTAGTCACGAGACTGGCTTTTCTGGGATGAAACAGGCATAGCATCTGGTTATAGGACTGGCTCAGACTAGAGGACAAGTCTCATTTCTTGCTAGCATGTTACATTTCAGCCATCACATGCAGTATTACAGCTTTATGTGACCTGTCAAGTTCCTACATCTTGATCAGTCTCTGATGAGTAGCATACATCTCAACTGTCTAGATTTTCACAGAATGTCCAGATTTTTAGCTCATATTTTTGGTGTATTCCTCATAAAACTTGTGATTGTCTGGGTTTTGTGGTGAATCAATGAGGATTGAATTCACTAAATTATAACAAGTATTTGAATTTTGCACTTCATATCATTCAAAAATGTATGGTAACACAAGACCTTTTATTCTAGCAACTTTCTAAGTTTATAATAGCAATATTTAAAATATGTCCCTATTTCTGGGGCTTTGTCCCTCCATTATTTTTGGATTTGTCCAGATTTTTTTTCATGACAGCTATGATGAGCAGTCTTTAGTAAAACAATTTAAACCTCTACAGCAGTTCATCCAGTGATCCTACAGAAGTTTTTTACTCCACTGTATTGCTTGTGGTCTTTGTCTTTTAGAGGTGTTAATGAGCTTCTTCTTGTAAGACAGGGTTTCATTCCTGAAGCCAAGCAATTCACTTTGCCACTGCTCCAGGTTTGTCCCAAAGATGGACAACTGGGCCAAGCGGGGTTAACTCATTAGCATGCTGAACGTATGTAGACGTAGAGAATATTAGAGCATACAATTGGTGAAGCAGTGTAACAATTTTATTAGAATTGCCAAAAGATTTTGACACTGTCTCTAATGATATGCTACTACATATATTAGACCAGCTACTACTTAGGATCATAGGATTATAGGAGATAACTAGGATATTGATCCAGAGGTCATTTTAAGCCTAGCCATTTCAACACAATGGAATACCGTAGAAGCACTAGTCAACACCCAATATTTCCTTTATTGATGACTGCTCATATCCAGGAGGGTTGAGGGTGCTACCCCAGTTAAGAATTTATGGTGCCCCATCCATTTGTTCAGGTTCTGCTTGAACAGTGCCATGGAGGTTCTCTGTTTCACATTAATTGGTAGCCTGTTTCAAAGATGTGGCAGTCACTGGGAGATAAATCTATCCCTCCAGCATGTCCTATTTAAGTCACAGGCCATATTTAAGACCCTGAAATGGGTGACCCTAGACCCATTTGATTTATGGGTATGCAGTAAGTTCATTAGGTTTTGGTCTTGGGTTACACTGTAGGCCAGGCACAAGTCTCTGTTAAGAAGTCTATATGATAAGGAGTATAGTGACAGGGACTTTAGTCAGTTCTTGTAAAGTATATGCTGGAGGCCATTGAACTTCTTTGTTGAAAACCTCTGAGGTCTCTCTAATTGTTGCAGGTGCTTAGTATGGTACATACCAAATGTGGTGTTATACTCAATTATGGACTGAGTATAGGACGATTATACCATCTTTTGTTCTCGAGGTGATGTCTTTACTAATCAAGTGAGCTATGTGGAAAGCTTTCCTTACAATGGTAGACACATAGAGAATGAAGTTAAGGTCACTGTCAACCTGAAATCCTAGGTCCTTTACCACTTCATTGGTACTTAGGGTATTGTTATTGATTTGATAGTGTGAAGGGACATTGTTTGTGCCAAAGGGAATGATGATGCATTCTTTGCATTCAGTCTGAGATAGTGACTAATACACCAGTCCTTGGTCTGAGTGAGACCCTCCTGGAGTATACTGACATCATTTGGGGATTCATTGATTGCACCTAGTTTGCAGTTGTCTGCAAACTTGGTCAGCCACAACCCTTTAGTTTTGACCTGAACTTCTGAGAAGTATATACCAAACAGTAGGGGGCTCAGAACTGAACCCTGTGCACCCTGCTGGAAACAGGTCTGGTGGTTAATGTGGATTCCCTCACTTTGATAGTGTGGCAACCCATCTTACAGCAAAGGGGTTTACATTCAGTTTGCTAAGTTTATTGGTAATACCTGAATGTGGGATTGTGTCAAAAGTCTTTGCCAAGTCAAGGTATGATCTGTGCACAGATTTGCCCTCATCAATGGCCCTGGTCACACTTTCAAAGAAATCCACCAGATTTAACAGGCAGGATCTGCCCTTCACGAAGATGAGCTGGGTTGGATTCAGGGTTTGGAGGTCAACAATGTCTTCATTTATGAGGTCCATAACAATACCTTCCATGGCCTTACAGATGAGGCTGGTCAGGCTTATGTGTCTGTAATTCTCCAAGTCTTTTGCTAGGTCACATTTGTGGAGGGGAATCACACCAGCTGTTCTCCATTCTGCAGGAACAAAGCCTGTGGTTAGGCTATGATTGAAAAGGGCATTTAGTGGTGATGGTAGTTCATGTTTTAGCCTGTTTAGAAGATAGCCTGGGATGTCATCTGGTCCCATTGCGGCCATGATCTATGCCAGGGATAGGGCTTTGTGGAACTGTTCTTCAGATATGTAAGGTGCGGGGGTTGGGGGAGGGGTTGTTGTAAGTTAGAAGAGGATAAGGGAGTGAAATTTTCACCAAATGTATCTGCTGACCAAACATTCTATTAAACGGCTCAAACATCTATCAGACAGATCATAACTTATCTGGAAATAATCTTACTCCACTTTTATTGCCATTACTATAGGTGTCCCTCAAGGATCTATCCTAAGATCACTCTGTTTCAACATTTTCACAAACTGCATAAAATAGTTGTATATAGAGAATTATCAATATGCAAATGACTCCAGTCTCACATGTTATGCTAATCCTCTTGCAGAGCTAAAAAAACACAAACTCTGACGGCCTTTACTAAACTAGAAGGTTGGGATCCAAACTATTTTTTTTAATGTTAACAAAACAAAAATAGTGGACTTTTACCCCAACATTTCTCATAAACATACAAGTAGCATAACCATAGGAGTACTCATTGATCAGTCCCTTAGATATTATTAACACATTACATGTATTGTTACTAAACCAGTTAAAACTTTAGGATGATTTACAAGGCTAAACCATATAACACAAAAGAAGCATGCATTTCTACAGCCCAAGCACTTCTAATTCTGAGCCTCATTTATGCATCATCTACCATAATTAGCCTTCAAAGACAAACATCATCATCATCATCATCATCATCAATCTCCTTTTCCCATTTTCTACATAGTCAGGGTATCATGTTAACTCTCGCCATCTCACTCAGTTCAGTGCCACATTCCTGCCTTCTTCAACACTCATGCCTGACTGTCGCAGATCCTCATTCACACAATCCATCCACCTCTTTGCTGGATGTCCTCATTTCCTCTTAACTTCTTCTTGTCTGTCCCAAATCATCTTCACCAGATTGTCTTCTGCCTTTCTGCACATGTGTCCAAACCACGGTAAACTGTTCTCTTTTATCTTTTCTGCAAATGGAGCTACTTTGGCTTCTGCTCTTATGTCCTCATTTCTTCATCTGTCCCACAGTGTCCATCCTACAACCCTTCTCAGGCACTTCATTTCCATCACCTCTAGCTTCTACATCTGCTCTGCCTTTACTGCCCAGGTTTCTGTACCATACAGTAGTACTGGTCACATCACTGTCTTGTACATCTTGCATTTCAGCTTCTTTGGCATTCTTCTGTCATAGACTACACCTGAGACTCTATGCCAGTTGGCTGCAGCCCCTGTGATTTTAGCTTTGACCTCTTCATTCAGACTTCCCTTCTCCCCAGATACTTGAAGCTATTTACCTGTTCCACTATCTTCCCTTCTATCCCAATTCTCAGCTTCTTCTGATTTTCCCAATTTGCTGCTATTATCACTGTCTTATCTGTGCTTAGTTTCATCCCATGTGCCTTCAGTGTTGCATTCCATTCCCCTATCCTTTGATCTAGTTCTTGCTCAGAGTCTGCCTGTAATGCCACATCATCTGCATACAGCAACTTTGTTGATCTGTCTCCACCGGCCTGTTTGCTGGTATAGCCCATCACCAGTATGAACAGCAGTGGACTCAGAGCTGAACCCTGGTGTACACCCAACTCCCACTGGGAACCCCTATGTGAGACTGAACACAGTTAGTACTTGAGTCATCAGGTCATTGTACATAGCTTGCACAAATTCTACCAATATTTCTGGGACTTTGAACCATGACAGTACTGTCCAGGTCAGCTTTCTTGGGACCTTGTCATATGCTTTCTCCACATGTAGGAATGCCCAAATGGACTCCCTCTTCATCTCTAGCTTCTTCTCAATTATCTCTCTTACTGCAAACATAGGGTCAGTTGTGCTGCATCCTGATCTGAATCTGACCTGCTCATCTCCCATCTTACATTCTACTACTATGCGTACTGTTTATCAATCAGATCTCCAGAACTTTCATGCAATGTGATAGGAGTTTGATGCCTCTGTACTGCCCACAGTTGTAGATGTCCCACTTGTTCTTGTATGCTGGCAAGAGTATGCTTATTCTGCAGTCATCAAGGATACACTTTTTTCTCCACACTTCTATGAGTACCCACAGGAGCCATTTCTCTCCTATCTCACCCAGCAATTTTATCATATCTGGTGTGACCTCATCTGATCCTGCTGCTTTCTCTGACATAATTTTCCTTAGTGTTGTTCTTATTTCTTTTAGGGTGGGCTCCTCATCTTCTCTCTTCGTAGGCTGTTTCTGGGGCAGTACAGCTTCTGTGGAGTTTTCTTCACTCAGAAACTGTTGGAAATATTCCTTCCATCTGCCTTTGATGTCCTGTGGACTGGTGAGCAGGTTGTTGCTGGCATCCCATATGAAGGGTGTCTGACTATCTTCTTTATATTTCTGTCTTTACCTCACAACCTAATGCAGTTTCTTTGTACCACCTGCTGAGTCACTTTCCAGAAGTTGGTAGAGTGCCTGTGATGGCCTATTCTTTGCTATTGCAACTCCTTTCTTAGCTTCTCTGTTAGCCAACCAGTAGCCCTTCCTAGCCTGGTTGGTCTTTTATATCTGCCTTTTTTTCCTGCACTACTTCTTTCTTTTGGTCACTTCCTGGACTTCTGCATTTCACCACCAGCTTTTCTTATGTACATTATATCCATACCTGGCTTAACCACATATCTCTTCTGCAGTCCTAATATATGCTGTTTTGAGGTGCTGCCATTCTTCTTCATCTCCACCTATTTCCTCCTCTTCTTGGGGTGCTAGAGCCCTAAGTTATTCCCTAAACTGTTGTACTTTCTCTCCAGTCAACTTCCAGGTCTTCAGCCTGGTCTCTGTTGACCTTAGAGCCTTCTCTGACCACCACTTGCAGCTGATTGTGGCAACCAGTGGTTTATGCTGTGAGCTGGCTGTTTCACTGGGAATTACTTTGCAATCATCCATTCTACCCCAGTGCCTTTTCCTTACTTGGAGGAGGTCTATCTGAGTTGCACGTTGGCTACTCTTCTATGTGATCTTGTGACTTTCTTTCTTTCTGAACCATGTGTTGGCTACAATCAAGTCATTTGACAGACAGAAGCCTAGAATGGCTTCTCCTTCTTTATTCCTGTTGCCACATGCATGTGGACTCAGGCAATCCTCATATCCTGTTCTGTCTTTCTCGATATGTGCATTCAAGTCACCCATTATCAACATCAATTCATGTTGTCCTGCTTTATCTAGTAGGTCCTGCAACTGCTGTTTGAATGCACTCTTTCCTCACTATCATAACCCTGCTGTGGGGCATAGCCTGAGATTATGAATACTGCCTTATCATTACACTGAAGTCTAATTGCCATGAGCCTGTCATTAATTAATGATATCCCTCACTGCCTTCTAAAGCCTCTCTGTCAGCACAATTCCCACACCATTTCTAGCCTGTCCCCCTCCTGAGTAGTAGACTCTGGATCCCAAGCCAAGTGGCTTTGCTGCACTTCCCTTCCTTGGCTACATAAAATGTACAGCCTCTTCTGTATCATCATGTTAGCCACTTCCAAGCTGCATCCTGTCAGTGAACCTACATTAAGTGTAGCAATTGTCAGTTCATGTTTGCAGGTTGATTGGTTTTACGTCCAGCTTTCGCTCAATAGAGCTATCCCAGGTAACCCAGGCTGGGCAACTAGGCACCGGCCATCCAGTTGCTTATTGACCCAAGGCTGCTTGGCTTGCACACTGGCCAATAAGGGCACATACACCCCTTCCACCATTAACAGGGGTCCCTCGCATAGGTCAGAGTAGGCCGGGTCCTCAATCCACTTATCGCTGGTAACTACCCATGCCCATTTTGGTCCCCGTGGACTATGATGTTTGCAGATGACATTGTGATCTGTAGTGAGAGTAGGGAACAGGTGGAGGAGACCCTGAGGAGATGGAGATATGCTCTAGAGAGAAGAGGAATGAAGGTCAGCAGGACTAAGACAGAATATATGTGTGTGAATGAGAGGGAGGATAGAGGAATGGTGAGGATGCAAGGAGTAGAGGTGGTGAAGGTGGATGAGTTTAAATACTTGGGGTCAATAGTTCAGAGTAACGGTGAGTGTGGAAGAGAGGTGAAGAAGAGAGTACAGGCAGGATGGAGTGGTTGGAGAAGAATGTCAAGAGTAATTTGTGACAGACGAGTACATGTAAGAGTGAAAGGGAAGGTCTACAAGAGGGTAGTGATACCAGCTATGTTATATGGGTTGGATACAGTGGCATTGGCAAAAAGGCAGGAGTTTGAGCTGGATGTGGCAGAATTAAAGATGCTAAGATTTGCACTGGGTGTGACGAGGGTGGACAGAATTAGGAATAAGTATATTAGAGGGTCAGCCCAGGTTGGAAGGTTTGGAGACAAAGCCAGAGAGGCAAGATTACGTTGGTTTGGACATGTGCTGAGGAGGGATGCTGAGTATATTGGGAAAAAGATGCTAAGGATGAAGCTACCAGGTAACAGGAAAAGAGGAAGGCCTAAGATAAGGTTTATGGATGTGGTGAGAGAGGACATGCAGGTGGTTGGTGTGACAGAGCAAGATGCAGAGGACAGGAAGAAATGGAAACAGGTGATCTGCTGTGGTGACCCCTAATGGGAACAGCCGAAAGAAGATGATGATGATGATTATATAACAGTGATGAAAAGGAGAAACTTCCTAATCACTATTGTTACATTTATTTATTTATTGTTTGTTGACTAGGTGGGGGTGGAAGACCCTTCTCGGCTACTACCAGATACCAATGGCAAATACATGAGACTGCAAACTTATACAGAAACAATGGTAGATGCAAACAAAATGGTCCAATTTAAGTACACATAATACAGATTTATACTGAAACAGAAGTAGATACAAACACAGACAATGAAACAGGCTTAAAATGAAAACAAGTTAATATTACAGGGGAAATATGCAAAGTAAACACAGACATATAAAATGAAATAGATACAGTATTTACATAGTCATAATTAATTAAAACATTAGACCTGCCCAAATTTAAAAATATTTCCAATATTATGAAATTGAGATAAAAGCATAGGGTTTACCTTGGGTCTCTGAACCAAATGCATTTATTAAGTCTCCTAAGCATTTCATCTTTTTTTTTTTTTTTTTAATGATTAGAGATCATCCAGACAGAAAATATCTTTGGATATTGAGTTCCACCTCAGTGAGAAAGGAAAACACTGACCCTTGATGGGGGTTGAACCCAGGACCTCTCCACTGCATTCTATTCAGTTGCCATTGTCACTGGACCACGAAGAAGTCTCTGGACCGAATGGTGAGATCCAAGAAATGAGATAAGATGGTGAAATGTTCTTTCACAAATGACAAGAGGGATTTGAAGTTTAACAAGGTGTAGTGATGAATCTGAGTGAAGACTGCAGTCATGCTCTTTTAAGGACAATTTATTTGCTAGTAGGGCAGTACCTACTATGTAGCATTTTAAAGACAAGGGTATCAAACAAAAATACAACTCTATCAGTGGCGAGACATCATTTACCCTCTTGAATAGAGATGCAGACATGCTAATTCACATTGGACAGATGAATAAATCTAAAAATCTTAATGTATTGAAATTTGGCAGTGTTTTATGGTACAATGACATATTCAAGTCTGGGGATTAGCACACTAATGGTGATTGTTCTTTGGCTTCATACTGTGTACATGGAAGCATGGATATATTTGCAGCAAATAATGTCACTATCACCAAGTTCAACTTAATTTATCTGTGAGAATTTCAGTAACCGACCTGCAATGATAGACTTTATGAGAATTATACTGCCTGTGGGGTAGCAATCTGTGAAAGGAACACCTGTCTTTCTATAAAGAATGTAAAGAGGATGACATTTCTTAAAGTGAACCTACAGCACTTCAGAACTACATTCTGTTCTAAATGGGTAATTCACTATAACATCAAGAAAAAAGGTTGAGGATCGGTTGCAATTGTTAAGGTGTTTACTTCAAAGGCACTAGGTACAGGTTTTAAGTCTTCCATTTGAAAGGAACATTAGCTAGTTTTAAAATGGCCCTGCAAGGGCAGCTAGCCTAGTATTTTCCTGTAAAAACCTGCTTGATAAGGAGTCACTGTAGTCAAGGATGATAGTGATGTAGAAGGATTTTTTGGCACTAGTAGCCATTTGCCTTCCCAGCTACCTTTAACTCTTAAGGTGGTCTACTGTCTAAGGACAATGTCAAACCAGATAGTAAGTGCACTGCTTGTATGAGTGTTCCCGTGCATATTTGTATGCACTATAAATGCCATGAGTGTCAAAAGAAAATACAGCTGTTCAGTTCTCCAGTATAAGAAAGTTCAGTTTCACTGATTTTCCTTTCATGCCTTCTATTTTTTGCCATCAGCTATAGTTGCTCTGAAATTAAAATATACATTTATTATATTACTAGTTAGCATAGAAATGAAGAAAACATGCATTATTTTCAAGAAACTGGGAGATGAGTTTATTATGGAAATTGTTGAATAAAATGATGTTTAAAATCAATTATTAAATACTCATATAAATTTAAAATAAATGACTGCACTATTCTTTTTCCATTATTTATCTTTGTTAATAGGGGTAGTGCACTGTTACTGATTAAAACTGATCATTTTTAGACACAGCCCAGGTGCATAAATCACCAGTGTATAAAAACTACTAAAAGCAACATAAACATAAAATATCTAAAGTTATGGTATTTAACATTTTGCAGAACAAATAGTATAGAACAATGACATAAGACCTAAAAGTAATAGGAAGGATGTGTCTGAGTAATACAAAATTTGTATATATGACAGGGAGCTACAATATGTCCACTTTATACAATATCAGCTTCTTATATAAAATTGGAGTATGGAAGTATTGGTTTGAGATTGGAGTGAAAAAAAAGAGAAAGACATTAGGTATTTATGTGATGCATAAAGCAGAACATTGGTCTCATTTTAGTGGGTAATTTGGAATAACAAATCACTGATTTTGTCTCAGTTAGCCAAGGGCCCCAAATAGCTTGTCATTTTAATGTTCTCCATCTTTGTAGTTTACTTGTGAACTATCAGTCATGTTATGATCTTACTTAGCAGAATAGTAACAATCTTTGACTCACATTTCAAAGAAAGAATATGTATGCCACATATCTGTGTGTGGCATACAGTCCTTATGCAACACTCAAGGTTAGGCGGTGAGAAAAAGTATGTAAGTTTCTGGAATCCCTTCTCGTCAGTGAGAAACAATATGGCCAAGCAGTGTCAACACGGGGAAAATACAGTATCTTACTAATAAGTAATCTTTAAGATTCATTCAACGGAAAGGGTAAAAAGGTTGTTCCTGACAGACAAATATTTCTGTCCTCTTTTGATAAGATAAGATAAAGTATTCTCCCTAAACTGGACCACATTTAAAAATGCACATATTTATATTTTTTATGTTTGCCAACTATTGGGTAGATTGCTTACAGGATGTAATATTAAATACAAATCTGGCCAGACATTATAAATGTTGAAGAACAGTATATGACAAAGTAACATTACTAAAGTATAAAGCAGAAGACGGTGCATATATAGACAGGTTACTAAGGGAAAATGGACAATAAAAGAAGAAGTCACCCCCAATGTGTATTTGAAATATTTACAAACATGAATTTACAAATAGTACAATTGTTCTATTTTACAGAGGTATTTTGTGCTGAAGCATTAGTTAGTGATAAAACCACCTGTCTGCACCTAAAGTAAGGCTGACAGTACGAACCTGCTCTGTTCAAAACTACATACTGCCATTATAAATTGCAATGGACAGTACTAGTGGTACATTATAAATCCCAGTAAATCAACAAAGATAATGTTATCAGCAACATTATCCTGGAGTGGGACACCTCTATTATATGAAGAACTATTAATCTCAAAAACAGTCACAACAATTGGCACAATTCGCTTTGCAGAGGTAAATGAGTTTATTATGCAATACTAAAATATAGACATGTGAGAAGAAACATACACTACCTAGAATGAGGAAACTGAACTTGGTAGGTCTTAGTTTATATAAAAGCATGTGAAAAGTGAAGGACTGGATACGATTCAGAAAATGTTGATGACAGAGTTAGATGTAAATGCTTTGCACACCTCTCAATCTCTTAGCACAAAAATTCTGGACAAAGTCAAAAATAATGGAGGGGGTAAAAAGGAACAAAATCAGGGGCAGATTTTAGATATCACCCTTATAAACTTAGAAAATTGATAGAATACCAGGTTTTATATCAGCGGGTATTATTTGAATTATATGAAGTCTGTAACTCAAATGTCTGTCATGATTTAGTGACTTCATTCCTCAATGATTTGCCCCAAAATCACAAATTTTATGAAGAACATACTAAGAATATGAATCAAAGTCTAGAGATTTGTGAAAGTCTTAACAGTTGAGAGGTATATGCTTATAACTAAGAACCAAAAAAAAAAAAAAAAAAAAAAACAAAAGATTATTTCCAAAGTCTACAAAGCCAAAACAGTCACAAATGCAACCAAAAGAAGTAATCCATAGAACTGTCAGCTGTAAAGCACTCAACTATCCATGAAAGTAATGGAATAGTTAAGAGCAGGGCCTGGAGGAATGCTTCCTTTAAAGAACTGGATCCATTTAGATGTTGCAAGCATGCAGAATGTCAGTATCACTGGATAACTTGACTGCCCAGCTGTAGCTATTATTGCCTGTTTAAAGGACCAAACAGAACATTAACTACATGGAGCATATTTCCACATCAGAAACACACATAACCTTCAGTTACTCTACCTTGGTTTCTGGGTGCAACCTCTCACAACTTTTAACAGGTCACTTGTGTATGTGTCTGTGTGAATGTATGTGTATTATGGGGGGTGAACATTGTGAGACTACAGCAGCACTTAGACAGCCTTAAAGTTTATTTTTTTCCATTTGCTGTGGGAGGGCTCATACAAGTTTCTTACAACAGTTATAGAGTCTGTGCTTGTAAATGACCTGAAACAAAAAGTGCATAGTGCTTGGCCGTCTATGCCCCTGGTTTGACACCTATGCCTTTCATGGACAGAGACAGCTATTAAATCATGCCTCAACTATTATACACTTTTTAAAATAACGTCTAAGGCACAACAACTTGTGGGCTACATTTGGGATGCATGCCTAGGCTTATAAAGGTTCCAGTGGTCATTAGCCTGCTATACATATATGAACCTATGTAAGTTTAATGATAGTTTTTAATTATCACCCAGCAGAGTGAAACTACAATGGAGTACTTTCTTATAAAAGATTCTCTGCAGTCGATATATATATATATATATATATATATATATATATATATATCTTTGAAGAAATGCTGGATTTGGAAAGAAGAGAAAAACAAGAAATGTCAACAGTATACCTGCACTTTGATTTTGATGGCAGCAGCTCTTGTAAGTGGTGGAGTCACAGGAATAATATAAGTTGGTGTTTCCCATTTGACCTCTAGTGTATGTTTGGCAGTGGTTAGAGATGTGCAGCTCAACTGTGCTGCTTACAAACCTGGCATAACAGAATATTTTCCTGTTTTAAAATGAGTTAATTCACCAGTACTTTTACCCAAAGTGTAAACATTAAACCGCAGTTTGTGCTGCCATACACCTGGTTGTACCACAGCCTTGCAGCAGTTTCCTGTCTAATTTTATTCACACAAACCAATCGGGAATGTGCAGTGAACCATCACTTCAGGAGAGATATGATGAAACATGTTCTTACATTAAGGGCAGATGATAACCCCTCTGAAATGACCTAAGAAACTATGAAGAGTAACTAAAACTGCAGAGGACACACACAAGAATGATGCAACAAACACACATGAGAGATAGGTCACGAGAAACATATGCCTGTGCCTTACCTGGGCTCTGCGGTATAGCTTATTAAATAGTCAGTGAGGTGAGCTATTAGTAAGACTATCCTTCCTTATCTAGTTTGCCATTACAAAATGTCAGGTCCAGCCAATCTACACTGGTATCTATAACTGCCTGGCAATACTTTTAAAATATAAATCCAGAAGAAATTTTTAACTGGTGGTTATTCCATAGTATATGAGGATGCACACTTTCTGCAGCCTTCCTGAAAACACAGTGAAGTCAGCTGTAAGAGAATTCTACACTGCAAAGTAGGATCCTACCTATTTACTATTTAGCAGATGGTATGATTACATTAAAGGGTCTCTGGATACTTTGTCATTTCTCTAGTTTGTTTTAGAACTTACAGCCATGAGCCATGCCTTCCTTTCGCAGCTTGTCACTGTCTTTGTTTGCAAAGATAGTGCAAGAAAAAACAGCATTTGCCGGCAATGAATGTTGACAAGCTCTGATATTAGGCTACAGTAATAGTGGTTAAAATATGTGGTCAACAAAATGAGGAAGTGTGAGGCAATGAGGAAGTGGAAATGAAAACAGTCCTTCACTGCATTCCTATTCATTTATTAGACAATGAATGAGTGAGCGTGTTGGGGGGGGGGGGGGCTGAGAGGAGTTAGACACCCTGCAGAATGCAAAACAGGATGTTTTTCAGCATTATATATCTGGGGTGCTTTAAAAATCAGGTACAGTGCTGAGTGAGCTAGAGTGATGACTGTGAGTGTTTTACTCAAAGGAAGTTCAAGGTCAGGGGTTTAGTCGTTTATAGCAGAAATAATATAAATCTTGTGGATTAATATCTGTGACAGAACAAGTAAGCAGTCAAAAATGCAAAAGAATGTTTCTATATTGATTTTGCCTTGCGGAAAAAAGTTTGCCACAGATATAGAAACATCAACATGTATGACAGCTGTGTGCTGTAAACAAGTGGGTACACCTTTCATTTTGGGTCAAAACATTAACAATTAAGAAAGATGTTGTGGCAAAAAAAGCAGGGTGAAAAAATTGGTTTCCAAGGAAAATGGTTTCCTAACAATAACAGCATTGTTTGTCATCACTCTTGAGGTATGACACTGCCAGAAATGAGAGGCAGGGCAACAGTCTGATTGCTGTAATGCTTTTTTTTGATATTGCACTTCACTGTTCAGGCCTGTTTGTGAAAGGTATTAAGATAATTTAAGAGGCGGCAGATCACCCATGTCTCAGTGTGGTGACAATGATGACAAAAAGTAATCTTGTACCATCCTGGTCTACTTCAGCGTCGCAACAAAGGGTGGAGCATGTGGGAGTTATGCTGCTCCCCAGCAGTTGCTTGTAATGCTGCAGCATGATTCTGTCATACAAGGGTGTCAGCAATGAGATGCAGGACCTTACTAGTAATTATACTGCACTCTGCTTGTGACAAGTAATGCACCGATATCAGCAGGTCCCAAACAGTGTCAGTAAATAAGGACACTGCATATGTCTGACACGGGGGGGGGGGGTCTGCTTACTCTCTAGTGGTGACATGTACTATGTTACTTCTATCCAGACATATAGAAATGCTGATGACAGACTGCAAAGCTTTGGAGCTGGAATTAGTTGTGTTGCCCAAGTCTACTTTGCAGCAGATCATTAAGACTGACTGAATAAGGTCCAGTCCTACAGAATAAAAGGCTAAAGTTCATACTACAGCCCGGATGACCCAGATTTGAATAGCAGCTTAGGCAATGGAAGGGCCACATGAGGGAGGATGGGAGTGACTGACAGAGGGTGTAATGGCTCTAGCCAGTTGATTATAACTAGGCAAGCAGAGGCTTCATATACAGTGACTGACACAGGACTAAGGATATAGGCTTAGTCCTACCAAGATGCTGCAACATAAGTATATAAGCACACATTTGTAAAGTAAGGACATAAGAGGCCCTGCAGTGATGCAGTTGCTCTTGTCAGGCACCATGGAGTAGAATTTTATTTCAAAAGTAAACATCCATGATGGATGTCTGGGCAATGACCACTGTTGTTGTGTCTCACCCTGCAAAGAATGAACAGCCAGGAATGGCCTCCCATGTGAAGAAAATGAGTCAGTGGTTTGCAAGAAGGCTGATGTTTGGCAGGCATCATGGCTAAAAAAAAAAAAAAAAAAAAAAAATGACTGACTGGCTGAATGAAGCTGCAGCAAGCCTTATAATCCTTGTGCTTCTGATTCATGCCCCTAAGGTTTGTCAGAAGTGCTTACAAATAATAAGGGGGGTCATGGAGTGCAGACCCCATCTATTCCATTTTTTCCTGAAGTGTTGTTAGGTCAGCCATTTTTCATTGAATGATCTTCTGCTGATCAGTCATTGATTATATTATTACTTTTATACCAGGTTATAGTGGTTTAATAAGATTCTAATCAATAGAATTGAAATCACATCTGTATACTATCCGTGCCACCTGCTTATGGCTGCAGGTAGTAGCATGATGGCATTCTGATCAATGCTAATGATAGTGACGAGGCTGGACCACCTTACAGACAAGTGCATTTATCTATAGTTGCCGCATGTACTTTACTGATAAATGGCAATACTGCAACTGAAAGGTTGGCAGTCTATATAATACTGATGTGGAAATAAGTGAAATATACTACCAGTGCATTGCAATGAGCCAGCTGGAATGCACCCTGTTTCAGTATTTGCAACATTATTTCTTTGCCATTAGTAACATATGGCTATTAAGATCTTTTAACAATAAAAGCTTACTGTAGCCTAAACCAGATAAAACAGGACAGTCAAAAGATTGATTTCGAGAAACAAGCAATAAATACAACATTTTTACAAGGGCTGAGAGGTCCAAGCCTCTCTGGACCTCATCCCTTATATATATATATATATATATATATATATATATATATATATATATATATATATATGTATATATATATATATATATATATATATATTTATACCAACTTGCACAGTTGAACAGCCTTGGAGAAAACAGAAAATTCCAAGCAGTTTGAATCATTGTGTGTGCTCACATAAAGTACATTGGCCTTCTGGGAGTAGATAATGACATGACTAAACTCATCCATTTTGCCCTCAGCTAAGCCAAGTGAATGCTAGCTGTATATTTACGAAACCATAGTGTGCAGTATAGTACTAGGAGTCTGTAGGGGGTGCCATATACCGTTCTTTCAAGGAGTACATGTACTGAGTACTCACTTTAAAATGTTACAATTACAGAAAGTTACACTTGCAGCCACTGTGATTTCTGTGCTGCAATTCTCATTTACAAAACTGCAGGAATATTATATTAAACTACCAGTATTTCTGTACTGCTATTACAATGCAGAATTCAGAATTTGTTTTTCCTACTAAGTGGCAGATTCATTTAGCTACAATATATATGTTTGAAACTGTGTTTTGTGTGTTTTATCAAACTGGATTTTTGTATTAACACTGCGTATGTCAAAGTAAAACATAGATCCAGTTCATAATGAAATATAAATATTTTTATCCTTATTTTGTCATCTGCAGAGAGGACTACGGAATTTTATCGTAAGGACAACTCTACAGTTTTGTATGCAACAGCATACTCTTAGTAACACTTTTTATTTATTTATTTTTAATTTATTTCTGTTTGTTTATTTGTTTAAGTGTGTGACCCTTTTCAGCCACAACCCAGTCCCTTAGGACATAAACACAGGGATTACAGTGTACAGTTTCAGATATACATTTCTTCAAATTTACATGTGAATATCACCATTACACAATCAGATCATAAATGCTATAGTAACACAATCAGAGCATACATTAAGCTTGATGACAAAAAACTTACTGAAGTGGAATCGGAGGTAAAACAAAATCTAATAATTTTAATATCTAATATAGATGAGGGACTAGCCTTAATTTAAAAGGATCAGGAGAAATATACAATATCAGCTGAAATATGTTGTGTAGTACATGTTGCATAGTATATGTAAACTTGCAGACTAGCCAACAGATGATATGCTAAACTCTGTCTAGATTGAGATGTGATGTTTTCATACAAGTAGGTTATTGTTTGGAAAGTTCTCCAAGTGCCTACTGCTATGTGCAATATATATATATATATATACTGTAGTAGATAAAGAAGATAGGTTAACTTTGGAATACAAATTAGCTTGCAGTATTGTTCACACTTCTGGGTAGGGTTTAGAATAAGGTCTTGCCTGTGAATCCTGCTAAGCATTATCTCTGAAGCATGTTTACAGTTTGTATTACAAATCCAGTATCTCTTTAAGCAACAAGAATGTGTCATATTGCAAATACAAGGAAATGAGAAAACTTTATAAATTGTCAGACTTTAATGATTCATAGGATGGAATTGTAAGGAATGTCCTGTTTTGCAGTGTTAAGTGTTTTTCTTTACAGAGAGAAATCCATGGTCCCTTTAAATCCTGCTAGTGTGCAGAGAGATGAATCTTACGAAGTAACCAACTTCTGAGTAAAACAGGAACTTTTGGCAAGGAACAAGAAAAAGGCTACGTAAACAATTTAAATGAAAGACAAAGCTAAGAGGAAACACATCTGTAAAACCAAGCAATGTAGTAGTTAAGAATCCAGCAAACAGTGACAGAAGGGTTGCAGTGCAGCCATTTTGGGCAATGATCTTTCATGAGACATTTTGGATGGTGCATTGCTGCCCCATCTTCAGATGTCTGGTTTCCTAGCTCCATATACAGTTAGTCATGATTTAGGAGAACACATATCTCACCCAGCAACCATAAGGTCCATCTCACTTACTACAGAGAGTGATAAGAATGAGAAACATATAGAGCAGAATGGGATCTGAAAATAGGAAGGTTATAGAGCAGTGGTGAACCTTCCCATTTGTACCCACAATTGGTATATATAGTTATTTATTTATATTTGTTTACTGGGGTAGTGCACTGATCTCAATGGACCATTTGCAGGAACACCACAGGTGAATAGGATCACATAAGAAACAAACAAAACATATTTACAGACACAAGAATATGCTAAAAACATATACACACAGACACACACACACACACACACACACACATATATATATATATTAGATAGATATGTAGATATAGATATATAAATACATATACACACATATTCATATTTACAAATGCAGGAATATACAATGGCATTCAGTTCAAAAAGAAGTTAACAATGTCAAAACATGGATGGAAATAGAATTATGCTTAGCAGAGCTTTATGGATAAGATGTAGCCATAATGACTGAATGTTATACTATCTTGGAGCACATCTGTATGAATACAGCAAACACTAAGGAGGATGTTGAAAATGCAAACATGGGAGTTCCATAAGAGACAGACATGATGAAATGGAAGAGATGGAGACAAGGTCTGATTGGGAATTCTATTATTAAGAGGGTAGAACTAGGGGAGGGAAGAAACAGGATGTTCAGGTGCCTTCCTGGTGGCACAAATTGAAGTTTCAGGGCTTTAAAGCTTAAGATGGCAGGAATAACTTGAACAAGGAAGGGGGTGGGGTGCTAGTGTCTATTTAAGGTCAAATTCTCTGCATGTTAAAGAGCAAGAAGAACTACAGGAAAGTGCATAACACTGGTGATGTCGTAAGATGTAACAGGTTAACAGGAACAACAACAGTATTCTCCAAGACAAGAAATGGGGCATGCTGTGGTAAGGCTTAGCCTAGAGTATTCCTCACCATGGCTTTTAATGTATGCCTAAATGACATGTGCAATACTCAGTGTTTTCTAATCATTATTAAAAGGCTATTCATTTGGTGGGCTGTAAGTCTGTAATCATGACATAATTTGCATATGATTAGAAGGAAAAGCAGAAGCCTGAGTGATATCAGATTTATGAAATTCATCAGTAAACATTTAAGCTAGCCAAGTGGTGATGATATGCTGAAAAACAGCATTGAGATTACTACCTGTCTTTCTACAACATTAGTGTAGTTGGTGATATGAACTGCTGCAAACAGTATAAATTTAGAGGTAAATAGGAGAAAGGGTATGTTACTGTATCAGCAACAGTGTGTGAAGAAAGGATTATTACTACAGACAAGGTGAAGTTAATCAACATCAGTCTCTACAGGTAAGTCAGTAAGCTGACTGCAATAGTAACATTGAAGAAACAGCAAAGTCTTAAGACTTTAGAGGCAAATGGAACATGAATAAAAGCAGGTTATGAATGGGGTGCATAAATATTGGGGCAAACAACTTACACAAATGACATGTAGGAAGAGGCACACTTCATAGCTTTTGGTTCTCACTTTTACTTCCCACCTAGGATAATTTCCAGGCAGAATCTTCTTGCCTGAATTTTTTTTTCTTTGAGTTCCCCAGTTTCCACCAATGTTGTTATATAATTTGGCAATTCTCTAAACTGCCTATAGGTGTGTGTGTGTGTGTGTGTGTGTGTGTGTGTGTGTGTGTGTGTGTGTGTGTGTGTGTGTGTGTGTGTGTGTGTGTGTGTGTGTTAAATCATACATCCAGCAAGGAATATGTCCAGTCCAAGATTGGTTCTTTGTTTATGTCCATTGCTTAATGCAAGAAGATCTGTCTCCTTATGAGCTTGAATGGGGTAAAGTGGGTGCTGGATAATTTATGAAAGAAGGAAGAACATGGTGGAGAAGGAGAATGTGTAGTCCTTTATATAATGATATATAAAATAATATATAATTTGTTTTTTTTCCAATATATATGCATATTCATTGTATCAACAGTGAACAGACTGCATTTGAAATGTACACATTAGTGTGTGCAAACAAATGCTTGCATTGCTTACAGATAAGTGGCTCAACATATAGGACTCATCCCATCTGTTCTGTGTAATATTAACACCATTGGTTCAATGCTCTGAATTGTCATATTATTGCCTTTTTTAAGACATTGATTGGCTGAGTTACATTTATTGATCTACATACCTAGCTAACCACAATACACAGAACTGACTGCATGCGACACTGATATAAGATATATGTGTAATTTGCTGTTACATACCTGAGGATTTTTTAAAGAGCCTAGCATGATCTGTAAAGATTATGCTAAAAGGGCCCGGCTCCCATGATGTGCAAATCTGAGATTCTGAGATGATAGCCACAATGAGGTAAGACCTTATTATAGGGGAAAATTGCATGTCTCTGAATCGCATTTACTACCGTCATGTGCAGATCACTGCTAATCTGCATAATGTGGTAGTAAACTGATGTTCATGTAGACATTGGCATCTTCCAGCTAGTTACTCTCTCAAACACACCAGTATATAAAACATGGACACACACACACACACACACACACACACACACACACACACACACACACACACACACACACACACACACACACACACACAC